>NC_084620.1:2152980-2452980 GCF_033978795.1 Nerophis ophidion
TCATCAGGCGCCACTTGTCCCCTCCACAAGTGCGCGTTATCAGCCGTTGTTCGATGCCCCTGCGCCGACAACGCCGTCGAGGGGCTCTCAGTGGCCATTACGGCGAGCCTCAAATGGACTCTTTCCGCCGCCGTTGTGCGTCTGCGTTGTGTATCTCTCGTTAACGTGGCCCGCCGGGTCACTTTGGCGTCAGGTGAGTTCAAAAAGTGCCGGTGTAGAAAGGCGGCGGCAGAAAGGAAAGCCGTGCGGCGTCCATTAGCTGCGGAAAGTGTCAAATATGCATGAGCGAGCGCGGCTTGAGGCAATTAATACAATTGTTTTCCCCGGGACCGCGTATGAAAACGCACATCCCGGCTCTTCCTCGCTGAGGATTGTTGAATTTTTTAGGCCTGTTAATTTAAAGATTCTTTGGCCGCGGGCTTTTGCTTTCATAATGGATGTTGGCCAACACCCGGGGTCGTACATTTCCAAACTGTCTGCTATGATTTATGTCCAGTGTGGGGACGAAAAAGCTGCTTTAATAAGAATTAAAGCGTTGTTTTAAAGGGGAACATTATCAGCAGACCTATGTAAGCGTCAATATATACCTTGATGGTGCAGAAAAAAGACCATGTATTATCTTTTAACTGATTACCGAAGTCCAAATGGGTGAATTTTGGCAAATTAAACGCTTTTCTATTATTTGCTCTCGGGGCGATGATGTCACAACGGTAGTCAACCCGCCATTTTCTCAAACACATTACAAACATCGAGTCAAATCAGCTCTGTTATTTTCCGTTTTTTCCGTACCTTGGAGGGTGTAACAACACGATCGATGCTAACATGCTATTTAGGCTAGCTGTGTATACATATTGCATTGTTATGCCTCATTTGTAGCTATATTTGCATCCAGCCTTTTCCTCCACCCACATTTAATGCCAAACAAACACTTACCAATCGACGGATTTAAGTTGCTCCAGTGTCAAAAGATCCGAGAGTCCCTCGTCTGCACATTTTACCAGCGATGCTACGACAGACATGGCAAAGAGATGTATGGATACCCTGCGACACTCAAAGCAGATGCATTTCCAACGATAAAGTCGACGAAATCACAAAGGTGAGTTTTGTTGATGTTATTGACTTATGTGCTAATCAGACATATTTGGTCGCGGCATGACTGCCAGCTAATCGATGCTAACATGCTATTTAGGCTAGCTGTATGTACATTTGTAGATAAATTTGCATCCAGCCTTTCCCTCCACCCACAATTAATGCCAAACAAACACTTACCAATCGACGGATTTAAGTTGCTCCAGTGTCAAAAGATCCGAGAGTCCCTTGTCTGCACATTTTACCAGCGATGCTACGACAGACATGGCACAGAGATGCATGGATACCCTGCAACACTCAAAGCAGATGCATTTCCAACGATAAAGTCGACGAAATCACAAAGGTGAGTTTTGTTGATGTTATTGACTTATGTGCTAATCAGACATATTTGGTCGTGGCATGACTGCCATCTAATCGATGCTAACATGCTATTTACGCTAGCTGTATGTACATTTGTAGCTAAATTTGCATCAAGCCTTTCACTCCACCCACATTTATTGCCAAACAAACACTTACCAATCGACGGATTTAAGTTGTTCCTGCACATTTTACCGGCGATGATATTTGGTCGCGGCATGACTGCCAGCTAATCGATGCTAACATGCTATTTAGGCTAGCTGTATGTACATTTGTAGCTATATTTGCATCCAGCCTTTCACTCCACCCACGTTTAATGCCAAACAAACACTTACCAATCGACGGATTTAAGTTGCTCCTGCACATGTTACCGACGATGCTACGACAGACATGGCACAGAGATGTCCGGATACCCTGCGACACTCAATCGTTGGTTAGAAGGCGATCGCCGAATAGCTTCAATAGCTATTAACTCAATAGCTTCAGTTTCTTCTTCAATTTCGTTTTCGCTATCTGCCTCCACACTCCAACCATCTGTTTCAATACATGCGTAATCTGTTGAATCGCTTAAGCCGCTGAAATCCGAGTCTGAATCCGAGCTAATGTCGCTATATATTGCTGTGCTATCCGCCATGTTGGCGTCACTAAATTATGTCACAGGAAAATGGACGATGGATTTAAAGATAGCGAAAATCAGGCTCTTTAAAGCCTTTTTTCGGGATATTCCATGATGGGTAAAATTTAGAAAAAAACTTAGAAAAATAAAATAAGCCACTGGGAACTGATTTGTATTGGTTTTAACCCTTCTGAAATTGTGATAATGTTCCCCTTTAACTCCTCATCTTGGGATTAATCGCTTTGACTACACAAGTGTTGCTCCATTTCTTAACAATCGCGCTGAAGGTTTGACTGGCAGGAAGAGTTTAGTAAAATGTGGTAGATAACATTCATGTTTATATCTTCAACCTACTTTTTTGTTTACCTTTGTGTTCCAATTAGCTCCTCCTGCATGGCGCTTAGCATCAAGGGTATGATTAGTTTTTACTAATTGTTTTTTATCTAGTCTGCACTTTTTGTTGTTATCATTATTATTGGCTTTTATCTTGTTTGCACTTTGTCTGTATTATTTCTATTATCGACTCATGTTTGCCTTATTATTTTTTTTTTCCTGTTTTAATGATGTTGGATCTGTGTTGTTGTTGTTGGGGACAAGTGTTGTAAATTAGCTTTGGCTACAAACACTATGATGCATACATTGGATAATTGTTTCAGATTTCTATATTTTTCGTATCTGTCCCTATCTCAAAAAAACCTTAAATATAATAATAAAAGAACAACATGAACATTGGCATGAAAAATGAGTATGACTTACTGTGGCAAGAACAGAGCATGAAAGGAACACAATGACACCAGGGCTTAAATACTGCCTCTGATTAGTGCTTGGAAGCAGGTGAGCAGGCGAGCACTAATCAGAGACAGGTGGATACAATGAGTAACCATGGCGACAAAACAAGGGAGTGAAAAAAAAAACAGGAACTTAAAGGCCTACTGGAATGAGATTTTCTTATTCAAACGGGGATAGCAGCTCCATTCTATGTGTCATACTTGATCATTTTGCGATATTGCCATATTTTTGCTGAAAGGATTTAGTAGAGAACATTGACGATAAAGTTCGCAACTTTTGGTCGCTAATAAAAAAGCCTTGCCTGTACCGGAAGTAGCAGACGATGTGCGCGTGACGTCACGGCTTGTAGAGCTCCTCACATCCCCACATTGTTTACAATCATGGCCACCAGCAGCGAGAGCGATTCGGACCGAGAAAGCGACGATTTCCCCATTAATTTGAGCGAGGATGAAAGATTCGTGGATGAGGAAAGTAAGAGTGAAGGAATAGAAACAAAAAAAAGAGGGCAGTGGGAGCGATTCAGATGTTACTAGACACATTTACTAGGATGATTCTGGAAAATCCCATATCTGATTATTGTGTTACTAGTGTTTTAGTGAGATTATATGGTGGTACCTGAAAGTCGGAGGGGTGTGGCCACGGGTGTGGTGACCGCCAGTGTCTTCAATGGAAGCCGCGTTTCTCGAAGAGGCAAGGCCGCCGGGCTGAGATTTTTTTTTCCCCTCCTCCACGTTGTAAGCATCTGACAGTCAGGGGCGGCCGGTGGGAAGAGGCAAGAGAGTCCACAGCTGCAGGAGACACGACGCAAGCTCTAAGCTCATCCTGCTTGGCACTCAGCATTAAGGGTTGGAATTGGGGGTTAAATCACCATAAATGATTTTGGTACTTTAACTTTAACTTTTTAACTACGGTAAGAGCCGACTTAATACCACCATTTTCTCACCGAAACCTGCCGGTTGACATGTGGCAGGGAACCATGTTAGCTTGACCGCTCTGTTCCATATTAAAGCTTCACCGTCATCTTTCGGGAATGTAAACAAGAATAGAATAGAATAGAATGAACTTTATTATCATTATATTTGCATATAACGAGATTAAAAACTCCAACTTAAGGTGCGGTAGTGGGAACTAATATGGGGTGAAATAAACGACATAAGAGGTAAAAAGGAAAAACTAACAATTGAAATAAACAGACTACTATCCAATAAAAATAATAAGCAATCCTGTACAATATACAAAACACTAAAGAAGTACAAAATACTGTACAATATACAGAACACTATAGAAGTACAAAATACAAAATACTGTACATTATACAGAGCAAGACAAGAGTACTGAAGTAATAAATAACAATCAGTGTCGGACGAATTGCACTCGAAGGGTAGTATTGCACAGTAGGGTATTAGGGCATGATATTGTATAGGGGTGGATTGTTATTATTATAAGTTAGAGTTCAACATGGTGACAGCTTTGGGGAAGAAGATGTCTCTGAGCCTGTTCGTTCTAACAAGGAAACACGGGCAGTCTTTGTGTTGCTAAAGGCGGCCGCAATACACCGCTTTCCATTTACATCTTTCTTCTTTGACGTCTCTATTATTAATTGAAAAAATTGCAAAAATTCAGCAACACATATGTCCAGAATACTTTGTAATTATGCGATTAAAGCAGACGACTTATAGCTGGGATCGGTGCTGAATCAAAATGTCCGCTACAATCACGCGTCATCATACCGCAACGTTTTCAACAGGATACTTCGCGTGAAATTTAAAATTGCAATTTAGTAAACAAAAAAGGCCGTATTGGCATGTGTTGCAATGTTAATATTTCATCATTGATATATAAACTATCAGACTGCGTGGTCGGTAGTAGTGGGTTTCTGAAGGCCTTTAAAGAGTCCAAAGGTCAACAGAACACAGCCAAACAAGACATGATCAAAAAGACTTGACACTGAAAACACATTTGAGGAGGGTTTTTTTTTTTTTTATGCGCGTGTGAAAATAGCAACATGAGTGAAGCCCGTCTTTGTCTTCTTCCTTTTTCCATGCCGCCTGCCGCTCCCGCACTTGTTTTCAAGCCAGGCCGGTCGGTTATTGATCGCCCGGCGGTCCTCGTGGGCGCAGAAGGAGAAGAAGAAGAAGGAGAAGAAGTGCAGGTGTGCTCGCTGGGGAAGCACTATTGATTGCGCTTAAAGTGACAAGATTGAGAAGGCCCACTTGGACATGTTATCCCCATCGCCGCCGGCACAACAGAGTGCGGCGGCCCCTGGGAGGAGCGCGCCGGATTGATTTCTGCCCCGACCAACCCGGCCCATCAATCAGGACGCCGCCGGAAAATAAGTCTGCCATTTTTCACCGCGTGCGAGTGTAATGCGAGGTTTGACAGTCCGTTTGATGCAACAACAACAAGTGCTAGCGCCAATGCTAATACATGTAGAGTGGAAACCACCGACGGTCACATGACCATCCATCAGGTGCAAGTGTCTGCTGCCAACACCTGGCTGTCATGGCGATGGAACCAATGTGGGCGTGACACATGGCCGCCGGGTTATAACCGCCCCGGGGGTCAAAGCGACACAACCTGCATCTTGACTGTCAGCTTTGATCTTCCCCAAGGGGCGTGGTCGAGACCTGTTGTTTTTTTTTTTTTAACGGTGTCCTTTCAAAATAAAGCGAAATGAAAAGGCATCTCAAAATGGCCAGGGCGGGAAGTTAAGGGTCTAAAGCTGCAGTTAAGTTAAAGTTAAGTTAAAGGTCTACTTACACCCACTACTAGCGACCACGCAGTCTGATAGTTTATATATCAATGATGAAATATTAACATTGCAACACATGCCAATACGACCGGTTTAGTTTACTAAATTGCAATTTTAAATTTCCCGCGATGTATCCTGTTGAACACGTTGCGGTATGATGACGCGTGATTGTAGCGGACATTTTGATCCAACACCGATCCCAGCTATAAGTCGTCCGCTTTAATCGCATAATTCCACAGTATTCTGGACATCTGTGTTGCTGAATATTTTGCAATTTGTTCAATTAATAATGGAGACGTCAAAAAAGAAAGATGTAGGTGGGAAGCGGTGTATTGCGGCCGACTTTAACAACACAAACACAGCCGGTGTTTCCTTGTTTACATTCCCGAAAGATGACGGTGAAGCTTTAATATGGAACAGAGCGGTCAAGCGAACATGGTTCCCTACCACATGTCAACCTGGTGAGAAAATGGTGGTATTAAGTAGGGTCTTACCGTAGTTATGAGCGGAGAGCTTGCGTCGTGCCTCCTGCAGCTGCGAACTCTCTTGCCTCATCCCACCGGCCGCCCCCGACAGTCGGATGCTTACACCGTGGAGGAGGGGGGGAAAAAAAATTCAGCCCGGCTGCCTTGCCTCGTCGAAAAACGTGGCTTCCATCGAAGACACTGGCGGTCAACACACCCCTCCGACTTTCAGGTACGACCACATAATCTCACTAAAACACTAGTAACACAATAAGCAGATAAGGGATTTTCCAGAATTATCCTAGTAAATGTGTCTAATAACACTGTCCTCTTTTTATTCGTTTTTTTTCTAGTCCTTCACTCTCACTTTCCTCATCCAAAAATCTTTCATCCTCGCTCAAATTAATGGGGAAATCGTCGCTTTTTGGTCCGAATCGCTCTCGCTGCTGGTGGTCATGATTGTAAACAATGTTCGGATGTGAGGAGCTCCACAACACAATGTCTGCTACTTCCGGTAAAGGCAAGGCTTTTTTTATTAGCGACCAAAAGTTGCGAACTTTATCGTGGATGTTCTCTACTAAATCCTTTCAGCAAAAATATGGCAATATCGCAAAATGATGAAGTATGACACATAGAATGGACCTGCTATCCCCGTTTAAATAACATCTCATTTCAGCAGGCCTTTAAGTTCCTGTTTTTTTTTTTACTCCCTTGTTTTGTCGCCATAGTTACTCATTGTATCCACCTGTCTCTGATTAGTGCTCGCCTGCTCACCTGCTTCCCGAGCACTAATCAGAGGCAGTATTTAAGCTCGTCTTTGCCAGTCAGTCGCCATGACGTAATTGTGTTCCTTCCATGCTCTATTCTTGCCACAGTAAGTCATACTCGTTTTTCATGCCAAAGTTAATGCTGTTCTTTTATTAGTATTAATAAGGTTTATTTGACTGCCCTCTTTTTATTCTTTTTTTTTTCTAGTCCTTCACTCTGACTTTCCTTTATCCACAAATCTTTCATCCTCGCTCAAATTAATGGGGAAATAGTCGCTTTCTCTCTCCGAATCGCTCTTGCTGCTGGTGGCCATGATTGTAAACAATATGAGAATGTGAGGAGCTCCACAACACGTGACGTCACGCGCACATCGTCTGCTACTTCCGGTACGGGCAAGGCGTTTTTAGTAGCGACCAAAAGTTGCGAACTTTATCGTGGATGTTCTCTACTAAATCCTTTCAGCAAAAATATGGCAATATCGCGAAATTATCAAGTATGACACATAGAATGGACCTGCTATCCCCGTTTAAATAAGAACATCTCATTTCAGTAGGCCTTTAAGTTCCTGTTTTTTTTACTCCCTTGTTTTGTCGCCATAGTTACTCATTGTACCCACCTGTCTCTGATTAGTGCTCGCCTGCTCACCTGCTTCCCGAGCACTAATTAGAGGCAGTATTTAAGCTCGTCTTTGCCAGTCAGTCGCCATGGCGTAATTGTGTTCCTTCCATGCTCTATTCCTGCCACAGTAAGTCATACTCGTTTTTCATGCCAAAGTTAATGCTGTTCTTTTATTAGTATTAATAAGGTTTATTTGACTGCCCTCTTTTTATTCTTTTTTTTTTCTAGTCCTTCACTCTGACTTTCCTTTATCCACGAATCTTTCATCCTCGCTCAAATTAATGGGGAAATAGTCGCTTTCTCTCTCCGAATCGCTCTCGCTGCTGGTGGCCATGATTGTAAACAATGTGGGGATGTGAGGAGCTCCACAACCCGTGACGTCACGCGCACATCGTCTGCTACTTCCGGTACGGGCAAGGCGTTTTTAGTAGCGACCAAAAGTTGCGAACTTTATCGTCGATGTTCTCTACTAAATCCTTTCAGCAAAAATATGGCAATATCGCGAAATGATCAAATATGACACATAGAATGGACCTGCTATCCCCGTTTAAATAACATCTCATTTCAGCAGGCCTTTAAGTTCCTGTTTTTTTTTTTACTCCCTTGTTTTGTCGCCATAGTTACTCATTGTATCCACCTGTCTCTGATTAGTGCTCGCCTGCTCACCTGCTTCCCGAACACTAATTAGAGGCAGTATTTAAGCTCGTCTTTGCCAGTCTGTCGCCATGGCGTAATTGTGTTCCTTCCATGCTCTATTCCTGCCACAGTAAGTCATACTCGTTTTTCATGCCAAAGTTAATGCTGTTCTTTTATTAGTATTAATAAGGTTTATTTGACTGCCCTCTTTTTATTCTTTTTTTTTTCTAGTCCTTCACTCTGACTTTCCTTTATCCACAAATCTTTCATCCTCGCTCAAATTAATGGGGAAATAGTCGCTTTCTCTCTCCGAATCGCTCTTGCTGCTGGTGGCCATGATTGTAAACAATGTGAGGATGTGAGGAGCTCCACAACACGTGACGTCAAACGCACATCGTCTGATACTTCCGGTACGGGCAAGGCGTTTTTAGTAGTGACCAAAAGTTGCGAACTTTATCGTCGATGTTCTCTACTAAATCCTTTCAGCAAAAATATGGCAATATCGCGAAATGATCAAGTATGACACATAGAATGGACCTGCTATCCCCGTTTAAATAACATCTCATTTCAGCAGGCCTTTAAGTTCCTGTTTTTTTTACTCCCTTGTTTTGTCGCCATAGTTACTCATTGTATCCACCTGTCTCTGATTAGTGCTCGCCAGCTCACCTGCTTCCCGAGCACTAATTAGAGGCAGTATTTAAGCTCGTCTTTGCCAGTCAGTCGCCATGGCGTAATTGTGTTCCTTCCATGCTCTATTCCTGCCACAGTAAGTCATACTCGTTTTTCATGCCAAAGTTAATGCTGTTCTTTTATTAGTATTAATAAGGTTTATTTGACTGCCCTCTTTTTATTCTTTTTTTTTCTAGTCCTTCACTCTGACTTTCCTTTATCCACAAATCTTTCATCCTCGCTCAAATAAATGGGGAAATAGTCGCTTTCTCTCTCCGAATCGCTCTTGCTGCTGGTGGCCATGATTGTAAACAATGTGAGAATGTGAGGAGCTCCACAACCAGTGACGTCACTCGCACATCGTCTGCTACTTCCGGTACGGGCAAGGCGTTTTTAGTAGCGACCAAAAGTTGCGAACTTTATCGTCGATGTTCTCTACTAAATCCTTTCAGCAAAAATATGGCAATATCGCGAAATGATCAAGTATGACACATAGAATGGACCTGCTATCCCCGTTTAAATAAGAACATCTCATTTCAGTAGGCCTTTAAGTTCCTGTTTTTTTTACTCCCTTGTTTTGTCGCCATAGTTACTCATTGTATCCACCTGTCTCTGATTAGTGCTCGCCTGCTCACCTGCTTCCCGAGCACTAATTAGAGGCAGTATTTAAGCTCGTCTTTGCCAGTCTGTCGCCATGGCGTAATTGTGTTCCTTCCATGCACTATTCCTGTCACAGTAAGTCATACTCGTTTTTCATGCCAAAGTTAATGCTGTTCTTTTATTAGTATTAATAAGGTTTATTTGACTGCCCTCTTTTTATTCTTTTTTTTTCTAGTCCTTCACTCTGACTTTCCGTTATCCACAAATCTTTCATCCTCGCTCAAATTAATGGGGAAATAGTCGCTTTCTCTCTCCGAATTGCTCTTGCTGCTGGTGGCCATGATTGTAAACAATGTGAGAATGTGAGGAGCTCCACAACACGTGACGTCATGCGCACATCGTCTGCTACTTCCGGTACAGGCAAGGCTTTTTTATTAGCGACCTAAAGATGTGAACTTTATCGTGGATGTTCTCTACTAAATCTTTTCAGCAAAAATATGGCAATATCGCGAAATGATCAAGTATGACACATAGAATGGACCTGCTATCCCCGTTTAAATAACATCTCATTTCAGCAGGCCTTTAAGTTCCTGTTTTTTTTTTTTACTCCCTTGTTTTGTCGCCATAGTTACTCATTGTATCCACCTGTCTCTGATTAGTGCTCGCCTGCTCACCTGCTTCCCGAGCACTAATCAGTCAGTTGCCCTGGCGTAATTCTGTTCCTTCCATGCTCTATTCTTGTCACAGTAAGTCATACTCGTTTTTCATGCCAAAGTTAATGCTGTTCTTTTATTAGTATTAATAAGGTTTATTTGACTGCCCTCTTTTTATTGTTTTTTTTTTTCTAGTCCTTCACTCTGAATTTCCTTTATCCACAAATCTTTCATCCTCGCTCAAATTAATGGGGAAATAGTCGCTTTCTCTCTCCGAATCGCTCTCGCTGCTGGTGGCCATGATTGTAAACAATGTGAGAATGTGAGGAGCTCCACAACACGTGACGTCACGCGCACATCGTCTGCTATTTCCGGTACAGGCAAGGCTTTTTTATTAGCAACCTAAAGATGTGAACTTTATCGTGAATCCTTTCAGCAAAAATATGGCAATATCTGGAAATGATCAAGTATGACACATAGAATGGACCTGCTATCCCCGTTTAAATAACATCTCATTTCAGCAGGCCTTTAAGTTCCTGTTTTTTTTTTTTACTCCCTTGTTTTGTCGCCATAGTTACTCATTGTATCCACCTGTCTCTGATTAGTGCTCGCCTGCTCACCTGCTTCCCGAGCACTAATCAGAGGCAGTATTTAAGCTCGTCTTTGCCAGTCAGTCGCCATGACGTAATTGTGTTCCTTCCATGCTCTATTCCTGCCACAGTAAGTCATACTCGTTTTTCATGCCAAAGTTAATGCTGTTCTTTTATTAGTATTAATAAGGTTTATTTGACTGCCCTCTTTTTATTCTTTTTTTTTTTCCTAGTCCTTCACTCTGACTTTCCCTTATACACAAATCTTTCATCCTTGCTCAAATTGATGGGGAAATAGTCGCTTTCTCTCTCCGAATCGCTCTTGCTGCTGGTGGCCATGATTGTAAACAATGTGAGAATGTGAGGAGCTCCACAACACGTGACGTCACGCGCACATCGTCTGCTATTTCCGGTACAGGCAAGGCTTTTTTATAAGCGACCTAAAGATGTGAACTTTATCGTCGATGTTCTCTACTAAATCCTTTCAGCAAAAATATGGCAATATCGCGAAATGATCAAGTATGACACATAGAATGGACCTGCTATCCCCGTTTGAATCAGAAATCCTCATTTCAGTAGGCCTTTAAACGTTGCTACTAATCAGCAATCGGCGAGTGCGTCCCGATAAAGTGCTGCGAGGCTCACATGTCTTTTCCCACGTCTTCATATAGCCACCCAATCTATACGCCATGCATAATTCATGCAGAGGCCATAAATAGATTTATCATCACGCACTAAATGAACGGCAGTGTGTGAATAAATGTTGAAGGGACATCATCCATCTCCCGGGCTGGGACACAAGTGGATTGAGCAGCGACGTGAATAATGCACGGCGCGTCACATGTTGCTATCAAACACATATTTGGGGGCAGCCACACGCCGACCTAATCAATGGCCTGCTTGGAGTAATCACTGTTTACTTGAGCTCATTATTCCCTCGGCCAATAACGCTATTGTGATGGACGCGGCTGTAATTGGCGGTTGCCAGGACGCGCGTCCGTTGCGCCGCGGAGGTCACCGGGCCTCGCCTCTAATTGCCTGATGAGAGCCCCAACATGTGATCAAAAGTTGCACGTGCTTCGCGGAGGACGCGTCATATGTTGACATTTAGCGTCTAATTAAAAGCACAAAGGGAACAACATGTCCGTGTGACACGTGCAGGTGCTGGTACCTGCGTGCATGATGTACGGCGGCGCTAATCCTCAGCCCGGCAAAACGCAGCCCCGAGATCCCGAGATGATTATAATACATTAGCATGTCGGGGAATTTCATATTAAAGATGCACGCGAGCACACAAATGCTCCCGCTGTGTCGCCTGCATGTTGATTAGCAGCCATAGCAAGGTAACAAATTGGACACTACAGCTACAAAGCTCCAATTAATGTGTCACATCTTGCCAGAATGTTCTCAGGGGACTTTAGTGGCATTTAGTTCCAAAAAATGCACTGTAATTAAGACAAAAAGGTGCACGCTTGGATGATTTGGAAGAAATCAATGTGACATAAAAAAGGACCCTGTGATGACAAAACTGCAATTTTAGTAGCATTTAGTTCCAAAAAATGCACTGTAATTAAGACAAAAAGGTGCACGCTTGGATGATTTGGAAGAAATCAATGTGACATAAAAAAAGACCCTGTGATGACAAAGCTGCAATTAATATACGTCACATGCTGGCAGATTGCTCAAATTTACAAAACCCAAAGCCAGTGAAGTTTATTAAGATCCGTTTGTTGGTCCATTTTTGTTTCATTCTCCGTCTGATCCTCTTATTTCCTGTTTAGTCCGTCACCATGGTTACACATTAGTTTCACCTGCTCCTGGTTTTCTACACACACCTGTTTCTCCTTGATTACTGCCTATATAAGCCGTCCTCTTTTGTTTGTTCAGTCTGGGTTCGTAGTTTGTTCTCATACAACGGTACGTCTGTCATGCTTATTTGCTTACACGCAATTTATTATTATTTTCGCGAGCTCTCATGCTAGGCATTTTTATCTCATTCTTAGCTCTCATGAGGGATTCACAGTGGCAGAGGGGTTAGTGCGTCTGCCTCACAATACGAAGGTCCTGCAGTCCTGGGTTCAAATCCAGGCTCGGGATCTTTCTGTGTGGAGTTTGCATGTTCTCCCCGTGAATGCGTGGGTTCCCTCTGGGTACTCCGGCTTCCTCCCACTTCCAAAGACATGCACCTGGGGATAGGTTGATTGGCAACACTAAATGGTCCCTAGTGTGTGAATGTGAGTGTGAATATTGTCTGTCTATCTGTGTTGGCCCTGCGATGAGGTGGTGACTTGTCCAGGGTGTACACCGCCTTCCGCCCGATTGTAGCTGAGATAGGCGCCAGCGCCCCCCGTGACGCCGAAAGGGAATAAGTGGTAGAAAATAGATAGATAGCTCTCATGCTAAATGTTTTGTTTTTCCCTTTTGTGTGCCTACGTTCCAGTTTAGTTTTACTATTTGTTTATCCTAGCTTTTATGCTAGCGTCCTTTGTTTGTTTTCTTCTACCAGCTCGAGTATTTTTGTTCACTAGCTCCTTTTGTCATTTAAATAAATCTGTTAAACCTTACCTTTGCTGTGTTATCGTTAGACGCATCCTCAAAGGGACAACTTTGGCACCACAATGCCGACCAGACGTAACAGAAGTTGGCACCTTGTGTAAATCGTAAATAAAAACAGAATACAATCATTTGAAAATGCAGTATGGACTGGACTTTCACAATATTAAAATAGACCCACTCAACGTCCATTGCATCCGGTCCCCCCTAGAGGGGGGGGTCACCCATATCTGCGGTCCTCTCCAAGGTTTTCATTTCATATTAAAGATGCACGCAAGCACACAAATGCTCCCGCTGTGTCGCCTGCATGTTGATTAGCAGCCATAGCAAGCTAACAAATTGGACACTACAGCTACAAAGCTCCAATTAATGTGTCACATCTTGCCAGAATGTTCTCAGGGGACTTTAGTAGCATTTTGTTCCAAAAAATGCACTGTAATTAAGACAAAAAGGTGCACGCTTGGATGATTTGGAAGAAATCAATGTGACAAAAAAAAGGACCCTGTGATGACAAAGCTGCAATTAATATGCGTCACATGCTGGCAGATTACTCAAATTTACAAAACCCAAAACCAGTGAAGTTTGTTAAGATCCGCTTTTCGGATCGCCACATATTATTGTTTTTTGTTTCATTTTTGTTTCATTCTCCGTCTGATCCTCTTATTTCCTGTTTAGTCCGTCACCATGATTACACATTAGTGTCACCTGCTCCTGGTTTTCTACATAAACCTGTTTCTCCTTGATTACTGCCTATATAAGCCGTCCTCTTTTGTTTGTTCAGTCCGGGTTCGTAGTTTGTTCTCATACAACGGTACGTCTGTCATGCTTATTTGCTTACACGCAATGTATTATTATTCTCGCGAGCTCTCATGCTACTGTGTCAAATGGGATGGTACAACTACAAATGTAAAGTTCAACTCTTGCCACATTGTTGGCATGCAAAATGTGTATAAATGTGTACAAAACTGCACTGAAATTAGTAGGAAACAGGCACATTTGGATGATTAGGAATAAATCAACAAAAATGAACAACAAATAAGCCCATGAATCCACCGTGACAACCACATTTTTTCATACTTGCAAACCTTGAGACCTGTGAATTCGGGAGATGGGGGGGTATATTGTAGCGTCCTGGAAGAGTTAATGCTGCAAGGGGTTCTAGGTATTTGTTCTGTTGTGTTTATGTTGTGTTACGGTGCGGATGTTCTCCCGAAATGTGTTTGTCATTCTTGTTTGGTGTGGGTTCACAGTGTGGCGCATATTTGTAACAGTGTTAAAGTTGTTTATACGGCCACCCTCAGTGCGACCTGTATGCCTGTTGAGCAAGTATGCCTTGCATTCACTTATGTGTGTGTAAAAGCCGCATATATTATGAGACTGTGCCGGCATACGTTACGACAGGTTGTAGAGGACGCGAAAGGCAGTGCCTCTAAGGCACGACCTCAATATTGTTGTCCGGGTGGAAATCGGGAGAAATTCGGGAGAATGGTTACCCCGGGAGATTTTCCGGGAGGGGCACTGAAATTCGGGAGTCTCCCGGTAAAATCGAGAGGGGTTGGCAGGTATGCATTTTTTTAAAGTTTTAAATATGATGAAAGTATGATGAGGTGGCGACTTGTCCAGGGTGTACCCGCCTTCCGCCCATGTGCAGAAGGGATAGGCTCCAGCACCCCCCGCGACTCTAAAAGGTACAAGTGGTAGAAAATGGATGGATGGAAATATGATGAAAGAACTACACATTTGTAGTCAGAATATTGCCAGAATGCTGTCATGATAATCAATAAAATTTTGTAGAACGGCACAGTAATTAGTAGAAAACATGCACATTTGTATGATTTGTAATACATCAATGTGACTGTTAGACGCCAAAGCTGCATTGAAAATGTGTTTCACGCCTTGACTGACTGCTTTCATTTTGTCAAGATTTTCTACAAAAATGAACAATGACTACCATAGTAAAAAAAAAAAAAAAAAAAAAAACACTCATTTGGATGCACATGATTCCCACTGCACCATCTACATTTTTAAATATAATGGCAAAACTACAAATTGATAGTTAAAATATTGCCAGATTTCTGACTATCAATGTGAGAAATCCAATGCTACAAAAACAAACTTGAAATTATTGTGTTTTGCCAGATTTGAATTTCCAGTTAAAATCCTGTCAGTTTTTTTTTGTTTTTTTTACAAAACGTGCGATGTAATTAATCGGGATGGTCTAAAAAAAGCGTTATTTTACATTTTTATTAAACAAAAAAAATGTTATGATCCGATGCCCGGATAATACTATATTGTTGCTTTGTTCCTTTTTATATCACATTTTGTAGTTTGACCTCTTTATTTCCTGTGTTTGTTCTGTCACCATGGTTGCTCGTTAGTTTTCACCTGCCCTTGCTTTCTGCGCACACCTGTTTCCATTGATTAATGCCTTATTTAAGCCTGCCCCTTTTGTTATTTCGTCCTCGGTTCCTAATTTGCCTTCCTACAACAAGTGACGACTGCTTTGTATGTATATTCTCGCTAGCTTTCACGCTACGCCTTATTTGTCCCTAGCTCTCATGCTAGTAGTTTTTGTTTTCCCTTTTTGTGCCTTTGTGCCAAGTGTAGTGTGTCTGTTTTGTTTCCCTAGCGCCCATGCTAGCTCCTTTTGTTTGCCTTTTCTACCTAGCACCAGTATTTTTGTTCTTAGCCTGTTTTCGAGTTTAATAAATCTTAATTTCTTACCTTACGCTGTGTTCTTGCCCGACGCATCCTTTGAAGAATAAATCTGGCATGGCTATGCCCAGCAACCTACACCCTTTCCGCTCAATCATGTGTTTTTTTTTTGTTTTGTTTTCTTTTCTTGTTGTTGTTCTTTGTTTTATGTGAAGATTGCCGAAATAAAATACATTGATTGATTGATAGGGGGCTTGTATGGTGTGTGGTCATTAAATATTTATTCCAATATATGTTCTTCATGGAAAATGAGACAAAGTCAGTGAGTCTCAGTTTGAAAAATTAATTAATTGTATCATTTTTCTTTTAAAAAAAAATGAAAACGGGTCCCACAGAACCGAACACCACATTATTGATACATTTTGTAGATATCTTACATCTTAAGCCTAACTGCTTTGGGATCATGCATTGATATTTACTGTTTTCAGGGCAAAATGTGCATGTTAGCGTAATGGCTAAGTACAGGGTAATGATGCTTGATGGCGAGGTTTTCTGACGTGACGACAGGCCGTGTCTGAGACACCAAATACATCAATTGAATTCTGTTTAGACGGCGACCTCAGCAAGTTCGTCGTGGCCCCCTGTGGAGGTGAGCTGACAGGCCGCCACTCGGAGACGGCCGCTTATATCAGTCCGTCTTTGTGTTCTGCTCCGTGTTAATTGCTAGATGAGCTGTTAGCTTTGTGGCTAATTGGCTGTGCGGCACACATGGAATACTCGGAAAGGTGTGATGAGGGGAGATCACCCAGGCGCATGAAAAACTGGACTGTGTCTTGCAGCGCGCATGTCAAACACACACTTTCCTTTTTCTCTTGTTCTTTAGATTTTCCATCTCTCTCTCTCTCTCTCTCTCTCTCTCTCTCTCCCTCTGTGTCTCAGTCAGGGCTGAGTGTATCTTGATTAGAGTTCGCCTCTGCAATTTCCTGGCAGATTATTGTGATGGATTGACAAAAATATCAATCAGAGCGAGTCGGCGGCTTGAAAGAGCCTTTCATTAGTGGCCGAAAAGTCGCTTTCTTTTAGCCCCCTCAAGGGCGACGCCAATGTCTTCCTGGGAACTTTCTGCATCGACACTAACGAGCGGGAGCGCGCACACACTCACACAGTAAAAAGTACAACCAGCAAAGTTTTGCCTCGCTGTACACTTATGCAAAACCAACTTTTCTTACCTGTTTTTGTTTATTTGGGATCTGCGTACAGTGGGGCAAAAAAATATTTAGTCAGCCGCCGATTGTGAAAGTTCTCCCACTTAAAATGATGACAGAGGTCTGTAATTTTCATCATAGGTACACTTCAACTGTGAGAGACAGAATGTGAAAAAAAAATCCAGGAATTTTAAAGAATTTATTTGTAAATTATGGTGGAAAATAAGTATTTGGTCAAGCATTCAAAGCTCTCACTGATGGAAGGAGGTTTTGGCTCAAAATCTCACGATACATGGCCCCATTCATTCTTTCCTTAACACGGATCAATCGTCCTGTCCCCTTAGCAGAAAAACAGCCCCAAAGCATGATGTTTCCACCCCCATGCTTCACAGTAGGTGTGGTGTTCTTGGGATGCAACTCAGTATTCTTCTTCCTCCAAACACCACAAGTTGAGTTTATACCAAAATGGATACATGGATGATACAGCAGAGGATTGGGAGAATGTCATGTGGTCAGATGAAACCAAAATAGAACTTTTTAGAATAAACTCAACTTGTCGTGTTTGGAGGAAGAAGAATACTGAGTTGCATCCCAAGAACACCATACCTACTGTGAAGCATGGGGGTGGAAACATCATGCTTTGGGGCTGTTTTTCTGCTAAGGGGACAGGAGGATTGATCCGTGTTAAGGAAAGAATGAATGGGGCCATGTATCGTGAGATTTTGAGCCAAAACCTCCTTCCATCAGTGAGAGCTTTGAATGGTTGACCAAATACTTATTTTCCACCATAATTTACAAATGAATTATTTAAAATTCCTACAATGTGAATTCCTCGAATTCTGTCTTTCACAGTTGAAGTGTACCTAAGATGAAAATTACAGGTCCTATGTCATCATTTGAAGTGGGAGAACTTGCACAATCGGTGGCTGACAAAATACCTTTTTTGCCCCACTGTATTTGTTTGTCATTTGTCGGTATTTTACTTGGTAAAATGTTTGATCCACATGCTGTGCATTTTATTATTTTTACGTTTGTAACGTGCTTTATTTACTACAGTTTTCAAGGTGAATTTGAAGGGAAAGGAAGCCTTCAAATAAATCAGTTCAAGAAAGCCCTTTTGTGATGCGGTTGCGGATGAAATAATTGCCTATCCGCGCATCTCTAGTGTGTAGTGTAGCAAGTTTAACTATTCCTCATCCTCCAGTGATAATGTTACTTTTAAGAAACTGTTTGTTTTTTTTGCCACCTTGGAGGCATTGAGGATGCTTTTTTTAGTTCAATTTCCGACTACATTTCTGTTCAATGCCACACAAATCTTGAAAGGAATAAGCACAAAAACTTGTAATTCCCATTCCGGCAGACTTTATCGTCTTCTCCTGACCGTATCAAACGCCCGATATTCCGACAAGGACTCTGATGTGGATGGCTAATGTACATATCAGCGCAAAGAAGCTCCGTGAGAACATGAGTGTCCCGCAATTGCCGTACAGTGGTCTCCATAAAAATAAAAAAAAAAGCTAGAGAATTATGGCGGCGTCGTGCTCGTCCAGGAGGGGATAAAAGGTGGCGGTAAAGGCCGGGTGAGCGCATGATGCGGCTCCTCTCTCGCATCATTACGTTCATCAGCGCTATCATCATTAGAGCCATAAAAGCCTGGCGCTCCCCTCTCGCTGGCTGCCTCGCTGTAATCTTCCCTGCCTTTTTGCCTCCCCGGCGCGGCGCCGACGGACACTCACAATTTGCATACGTGTCGGCGCCGGCCGCTGCTGTGTGGGCTACGTGAAGAATGCAATTTTCTGGGTGACTTATCGCCCTGCAAGATGGCAGCCGTACGCCACAAAGAGTAGCGTAAAGTGAACGACGACTCGATATTTTGTAGTTATTTTCTTTGGTGAGGTTTGTTGGGCCTACACACCAGGGGTCGGCAACTCAAATTCACCCTTTTAAATTTCGGAAATTGGTTAAAAAATATATATGGTCTTTTTTCTGCAACATCAAGGTATATATTGACGCTCACATAGGTCTGGTGATAATGTTCCCCTTTAAAATGTAATGTCGGAAATTATTGGTATCGGTTTCAAAAAGTACAGAGCGGCAATAAACCTTAAAGGCACGTGCCCCCCTAATCACATAATATATGCGGCTTTTACACACACAGCCATACAGGTCACACTGAGGGTGTCCGTATAAACAACTTTAACACTGTTACAAATATGCGTCGAAAAAGCCATATTGAACCAAAAATACAAAAAACTAATCTTTCTGGAGCTGCAAAAAAATAAATATATATTGGTATTATAATGAAGACAACACATGATGTAAGTGTCTGTATTAGCAAAATTAGCCTACTATCAAAATGAATATGTGTCGCAGGCTGAAGCAAATCTTCGTTGACAGAAATGTTGAAATGTAATATTTATTCTTCACATTTTTACAACATTAGAAACCATTAGTAAGTCAGAGTATACTCAGAAGCTGAGATAACTCCTGGAAATTACTGGCTTTTAATGGCTGAAGATATAGATGTGTGTCCCCAAGTTAAAGGCCTACTTAAACCCACTACTAGCGACCACGCAGTCTGATAGTTTATATATCAATGATGAAATATTAACATTGCAACACATTTTTTTTAGTTTACTAAAGTGCAATTTTAAGTTTCGCACCGAAAAATCCTGCTGAAAACGTCTCGGTATGATGACGCCTGTGCGTGACGTCACGGATTGTAGAGGACATTTTGTGCCAGCATCGTGCCCAGCTATTAAGTCGTCTGTTTTCATCGCAAAATTCCACAGTATTCTGGACATCTGTGTTGGTTAATCTTTTGCAATTTGTTCAATGAACAATGGAGACATCAAAGAAGAAAGCTGTAGGTGGGAAGCGGTGTATTGCGGCCGGCTTTGGCAACACAAACACAGCCGGTGTTTCAGTTTATATTCCCGAAAGAGGACAGTCAAGCTTTACTGTGGAACAGAGATGTCACGCGAACACGGTTGGATTGGACCACACACACAAAGTACAGTGTATTATGCAGCGATCATTTTTAACATTTTGTATTTTGAAGGCGATCGATGTCGTGTGCTATTCCAGCATCAATATCAGAAGCGTTCTCCTGACCGTCACCGTCAGCGTCAGGTTCAAAGCAGTATGGCTCTATCCCTTGTTGCGTTTGGGCCTGGCCGAGTGGTCCTACCACCCTCACGGCTGCCACGGCGCCTCTCACACCACCTTCCCTATCTGAATCACTCCCACTGCCCTCTGGTCCTTTTTTTTTTTTAGTCCTTCACTCTAACTATCCTCATCCAAGAATCTTTCGTTTTCTCTGTCCAAATCGCTCTCGCTGCTGGTGGCCAAGATTGTAAACAAAGTTCAGATGTGAGGAGCTCCACAACCCGTGACGTCACGCGCATATCGTCTGCTACTTCCGGTACAGGCAAGGCTTTTTTATCAGCACCAAAAGTTGCAAACTTTATCGTCGATGTTCTCTACTAAATCCGTTCAGCAAAAACATGGCAATATCGCGAAATGATCAAGTATGACACATAGAATGGACCTGCTATCCCCGTTTAAATAAGAAAATCGCATTTCAGTAGGTCTTTAAAGGAAACAGCAGGCTGTCGTCTATTACAATCTTTGACAAGCTAGGTAATGTTTGCTGTGGTCTGGAACAAAATGGCACACAAACAATTATCAGAAATCCAGCCAATACAACATACAGATAATGTGCCAAACTAAATTATGTACAAAGAAGATACAAGTAAAGGATATTAAATGAGCTAAAATATAGCTACAAATGAGGCATAATGATGCAATATGTACATACAGTCAGCCTGAATAGCATGTTAGCATTGATTAGCTTGCAGTCATGCACTGACCAAATAGGCCTGATTAGCACTCCAACAAGTCAATAACATCAATAAAACCGCACCTTTGTGCACTCATGCACAGCATAAAACTTTTGGTGGACAAAATTGAGACAAAGACGGAGTGGAAGATTTTACATGCAAACAATCTCTTATGTCATAGTCCACACTATGGTGAGTTCAAGAACCGCCAAAATTAGTAGGTTAAAGCATTGTTCACCAAATACTCTCAAAAGTGAAAACATCAATCAATCAATCAATCAATGTTTACTTATATAGCCCTAAATCACTAGTGTCTCAAAGGGCTGCACAAACCACTACGACATCCTCGGTAGGCCCACATAAGGGCAAGGAAAACTCACACCCAGTGGGACGTCGGTGACAATGATGACTATGAGAACCTTGGAGAGGAGGAAAGCAATGGATGTCGAGCGGGTCTAACATGATACTGTGAAAGTTCAATCCATAATGGATCCAACACAGTCGCGAGAGTCCAGTCCAAAGCGGATCCAACACAGCAGCGAGAGTCCCGTTCACAGCGGAGCCAGCAGGAAACCATCCCAAGCGGAGGCGGATCAGCAGCGCAGAGATGTCCCCAGCCGATACACAGGCGAGCAGTACATGGCCACCGGATCGGACCGGACCCCCTCCACAGGGGAGAGTGGGACATAGAAGAAAAAGAAAAGAAACGGCAGATCAACTGGTCTAAAAAGGGAGTTTATTTAAAGGCTTGAGTATACAAATGAGTTTTAAGATGAGACTTAAATGCTTCTACTGAGGTGGCATCTCGAACTGTTACCGGGAGGGCATTCCAGAGTACTGGAGCCCGAACGGAAAACGCTCTATAGCCCGCAGACTTTTTTTGGGCTTTGGGAATCACTAATAAACCGGAGTCCTTTGAACGCAGATTTCTTGCCGGGACATATGGTACAATACAATCGGCAAGATAGGATGGAGCTAGACCGTGTAGTATTTTATACGTAAGTAGTAAAACCTTAAAGTCACATCTTAAGTGCACAGGAAGCCAGTGCAGGTGAGCCAGTACAGGTATATATGTATGTATATATGTATATAAAGGTATATACAGTATAGGTATATATGTATGTATATATGTATATAAAGGTATATACAGTATAGGTATATATGTATGTATATATGTATATAAAGGTATATACAGTATAGGTATATATGTATGTATATAAAGGTATATACAGTATAGGTATATATGTATGTATATATGTATATAAAGGTATATACAGTACAGGCGTAATGTGATCAAACTTTCTTGTTTTTGTCAAAAGTCTAGCAGCCGCATTTTGTACCAACTGTAATCGTTTAATGCTAGACATGGGGAGACCCGAAAATAATACGTGGCGCCGCCATACACACAAACATATTAAACAGTGGGCTTTCTAATAAAAAACATACTAAAGCATAAAAGATATTTTTGCCCCATCAATCATTTTTTAAAATTTATCCAGGGAGCCACTAGGGCGGCGCTAAAGAGCCGCATGCGCCCCGAGAGCCGCGGGTTGCTGACCCCCGGCCTACACTAATGAGGTGTTTGTGTGCTTTTGTGTTACTGCTAATGGTTTTAATATTGTTGAGACAATAATATATTTCATAATGATTGTCAATATCATGCATCTGAAAATGTTTGTGTCAATCGTCCCAGGATACAAAGATGATATTTTTCACTAACTTTACAAAGGAAGTTGGCAACAAGATTGTCACGTGCATTGATATTTGATATCGTGTAATCTGCACTACATGATTTCTTTTTCGGTGCCATTTTTGTTCAGCCCTTCTCAGTTTTTACAAGTTACCGCCAACGATGAAATGACCCATTTTAATAGCTACGGCAGGAGCATATAGCAGTTAGCATTCCATGACCCACAATGCACTTCTGCCATGACCCTCCCCCACCGAATTCTTATTGGTTGACGTGTGTGTGTGACGATTGCTGACATTTTCTTCGTCTCTTCCGCGAATGAGATAAATAATATTATTTGATATCGTGTAATCTGCAGTACATGATTTCATTTTCGGTGTTATTTTTGTTCAGCCCTTCTCAGTATTTATAAGTTACCGCCAACGATGAAATGATCCATTTTAATAGCTACGGTAGTAGCATATAGCATATAGCAGTTAGCATTCCATGACCCACAATGCACTTCTGCCATGACCCTCGCCCGCCGAATTCTTATTGGTTGAAATCAATCAATCAATCAATCAATCAATGTTTATTTATATAGCCCCAAATCACAAATGTCTCAAAGGACTGCACAAATCATTACGACTACAACATCCTCGGAAGAACCCACAAAAGGGCAAGGAAAACTCACACCCAGTGGGCAGGGAGAATTCACATCCAGTGGGACGCCAGTGACAATGCTGACTATGAGAAACCTTGGAGAGGACCTCAGATGTGGGCAACCCCCCCCCCCCTCTAGGGGACCGAAAGCAATGGATGTCGAGCGGGTCTAACATGATACTGTGAAAGTTCAATCCATAGTGGCTCCAAGACAGCAGTGAGAGTCCCGTCCACAGGAAACCATCTCAAGCGGATCAGCAGCGTAGAGATGTCCCCAACCGATACAGGCGAGCGGTCCATCCTGGGTCCCGACGAGCGGTCCAAATCTATGTGACGATTGCTGACATTTTCTTCGTCTCTTCCGCGAATGAGATAAACAATATTATTTGCTATTTTACGGTAATGTGTTAATAATTTCACACATAAGTCGCTCCGTAGTATTTGTCGCAGCTCCGGCCAAACTATGAAAAAAATTGTGATTTATAGTCCAAAAAAATACGGTACATAAATGTCCAATGTGGAGGTTGTTGGTTCTCAGGAGGATGTCAGGCTTTCCCCTGACAGTTTGTCTATGTTTTAGTGTTTTCCTCTGCATTTGTCTGTTTCCTCTGTGTTTAGTATCTCCTGTCTTTAGTTCCTGTCAAGTGCTCTTATTTTGTCAGCTTCCTGTCTTGTTCCCTGAGTGCTGTGTTCCTCCTCAGCGGCCCTGGCCACACCCGTTGCCAATCAGCCTGCTCCTATTTGTACCTGCTTTGTCTTGTGTCAGTTGCTGGATCATTGTATTGTCGTTGCCACATGTCACTCTTGTCGTGCTACCTGTCGTGTCGTTCTGTTACAGCTACTACCTGTCATGCTACATTTTGTCCTGGTCGTCGTAGCGGTAAGCTGTTTCTGTTAGCATTAGTTACTTCCAGTTTTTCTGTTTGCTATCCAGTAGCTTCCATACTAAAGTGCCTTTTTGTTTTCTAGCTTCCAGTGCTAGCTCCCTTAGTTTGTTATTCCGCCCACGTGCGTGCCTTTTGTTTGTTCTTGTTTAGTTTTAATTAAATCATGTTTTCATATTCTATGCCTGCCTCCGTCTTTGCATCTTGGGGTTCATCATCAAATACCTCTGACAGAGGATATTCTTACTTTTCATGGTATAATTATTACAACTAAATGTGTAACCCTGCCAAAATAAAAGTACCAACAATGAAATGATGAATGTCCAATGTGGAGGTTGCTGGTTGTCAGGAGGATATTCTTACTTTTCATGGTATAATTATTAGAACTACATGGACGGTATAGCTCGGTTGGTAGAGTGGCCGTGCCAGCAACTTGGGGGTTGCAGGTTCGATTCCCACTCCCGCCACCCTAGTCACTGCCGTTGTGTCCTTGGGCAAGACACTTCACCCTTGCTCCTGATGGTTCGTGGTTAGGGCCTTGCATGGCAGCTCCCGCCATCAGTGTGTGAATGTGTGTGTGTATGGGTGAATGTGGAAATAGTGTCAAAGCGCTTTGAGTACCTTGAAGGTAGAAAAGCGCTATACAAGTATAACCCATTTACCATTTTTTGTTTAGTCCTTCACTCTCACTTTCCTCATCCACGAATCTTTCATCATCGCTCAAATTAATGAGGAAATCGTCGCTTTCTAGGTCCGAATCGCTCTCGCTGCTGGTGGCCATGATTGTAAACAATGTTCAGATTGGTTTAAATGTAACTTAGATAAATAAATGATAAATGGGTTATACTTGTATAGCGCTTTTCTACCTTCAAGGTACTCAAAGCGCTTTGACACTACTTCCACATTCACACACACATTCACACACTGATGGAGGGAGCTGCCATGCAAGGCGCCAACCAGCACCCATCAGGAGCAAGGGTGAAGTGTCTTGCTCAGGACACAACGGACGTGACGAGGTTGGTACTAGGTGGGAATTGAACCAGGGACCCTCGGGTAGCGCACGGCCACTCTCCCCACTGCGCCACGCCGTCAGATATTGGGTTTCACTATGTAAAGCGCTTTGAGTCACTAGAGAAAAGCGCTATATAAATATAATTCACTTCACTATTCATTTGTTTTCTGCTCGGCGCTCTTTCGCTCTGTGTTATTAAAGCGAGTCAACATTATTGTTGATTCCAAAATATATATTTTTTTTCTATCCATTGGGGAAAATTTAGTTCTGCTACAAAAAAAAAAGAGAGACTTTAAAAAGCAGCAGCCTGATGCAAAAACATGTCCTGTGACAACACGAGAGGGACTGATGGTTTGCGTTCCAGCGTCACAGCTGGCCTCCTGCACTTTCCTCCCCACATGTTCATCCATCTGAAAAAATTCGAAGTCCTCCAAAGGATTTTATAATCGCAAGAAAAATCCAAAACGCCGTGCAACACAACCCTTTCCAGATCACCGTGTTTCCAATTCATGACGACTCTCTGAGACGAGAATGGCTTCCCTTCGACACGTCCCGGTCCGATTGGGTCCGGACACAAAAGGGCACATGTCTGGGTCTTTGAATGTGAGGTGTCGGCGTTTTGATGAATGCTCGACATCACGGGCTCGCTGATAAGCTGGGCGGACTGTCTGATGGATGGCCCCCGTCCTGCTAAGATAAGACTCATTTCTCCACCGCCGAGAGATTTGTGACATTAAAGACCTAATGTATATCACGGCGGGGATCGTACAATGGCCGTGACTTGGCAGGATGGTCCAGAACCCTCAATGGTCCACACGAATGTTCGCCCTTTTGTGTGCGGTCACGACTACAATAACTTAGAACAATTTCCCTGGATCAATAAAGTTTGTCTAAGTCAGGGGTCATGAACCTTTTTGGCTGAGAGAGCCAAGAAGCCAAATATTTTAAAATGTATTTCCGTAAGAGCCATATAATATTTTTTTTAACACTGAACACAACAAGACGCGTGCATTTTTAAGAAAGACCAACATTTCTAGAGAGGTCTCTTATTCTTTGTAATAACATTGTTATTCTGAAGCCAACTGTGGAGGGGGCGTGGCCTGCAGGCCTGCAGCGAAGCAGGGTGTTGCCAGTATCGGCCTCGAAATCAGCGACAGGTGTGTAGATGGCCCACCTGGGCCTTTTTATCTGATCATCTGTCGCTATGTTATAAGCAGCAGCTGGGAGGAGAGACGGGCTTGGGGCTGGAGCCAGAGCGCGAGTGAGAACGAAAGAGAAAAAGACAATTGCTGGAAAGCAACTGAGAGACTTATTGAAAAATAAAACAATATTGTAACCCTGAAACAGGCTCTCATGTCAGTGCTTGGTGGTCTGAAGAACCCCCTGGTTCTTCAGACCACCAACCAATAATAAATAAATGACTTCTTACCTACTTCTTGAACATAAAAAAGCATGACAATGTTTTATATTTTGAACGTTATTTTTAACACTGTGATTAAAAGCTCAGATTTATCTGAGAGCCAGATGCAGTCATCAAAAGAGCCACATCTGGCTCTAGAGCCATAAGTTCCCCACCCCTGGTCTAAGTGTAGTGAGTCTTATTCTGCGTTGTGTAGTTTTTTAAATAAAAGACACTTCGCTATCACGTCGTTTCCTTATTTACTGGAAACCTGTGTTGGAAACACGAAACACATACACAGGTCTCTACTTTCTGGCGGACTGATATCTGCTCCTTCTGATTAAAAAGTCAGAAGGAAGAGGAAGTAAACAACATTTATTCATATAAAAATAATAATTTAAATTACATTAATGTAGCCGAGTGTCCTGGGTTCGCATATTCTGTGTACTTATGTAATAAAATAATAAAGGGGAGTCATGAGAGCAGGTCCGGTCTCCACCACTTCTTTAAAGGCCTACTAAAACCCACTACTAGCGACCACGCAGTCTGATAGTTTATATATCCATCCATCCATCCATTTTCTACCGCTTATTCCCTTTTGGGGTCGCGGGGGGCGCTGGCGCCTATCTCAGCTACAATCGGGCGGAAGGCGGGGTACACCCTGGACAAGTCGCCACCTAATCGCAGGGCCAACACAGATAGACAGACAACATTCACACTCACATTCACACACTAGGGCCAATTTAGTGTTGCCAATCAACCTATCCCCAGGTGCATGTCTTTGGAGGTGGGAGGGGCCTATCCCCAGGTGCATGTCTTTGGAGGTGGGAGGAAGCCGGAGTACCCGGAGGGAACCCACGCATTCACGGGGAGAACATGCAAACTCCACACAGAAAGATCCCGAGCCTGGATTTGAACCCAGGACTGCAGGACCTTCGTATTGTGAGGCAGACGCACTAACCCCTCTGCCACCGTGAAGCCGATAGTTTATATATCAATGATGAAATATTAACATTGCAACACATGCCAATACGGCCTTTTTAGTTTACTAAATTGCAATTTTAAATTTCCCGCGGAGTTTCTTGTTGAAAACCTAGCGGAATGATGACGTGTGGGCGTGGCGTCACGGACTATCAGGACATATTAGCGCATCAACACTTGCGGCTAAAAGTCATCTCTTTTCATCGCGCAATTAAACAGTATTCTGGACATCTGTGTTGCTGAATCTTTTGCAATTTGTTCAATTAATAATGGAGAAGTCAAAGTAGAAAGATGGAGGTGGGAAGCTTTAGCCTTTAGCCACACAAACACACGGTGATTCCTTGTTTAAAATTCCCGGAGGTGAAGCTTTACTATGGATCAGAGCGGTCAAGCGAACATGGTTCCCGACCACTTGTCAACCGGCAGGTTTCGGTGAGAAAATTGTGGTAAAAAGTCGCCTCTTACCGGAGATCAGCGGAACTTTTGTCGTGCTGCTGCCGCCATGACTAATTCCCTCAGAGACTGGCAGCAAGACACCCGTGGACACACTGCTCCAACTATCAGGTACTATTTAATCTCACTAAAAGACTAGCAACAAAATAGAAAGATAAGGGATTTCCCAGAATTATCCTAGTAAATGTGTCTAAAAACATCTGAATTTTTACCTTTTTTTTTTTTTTTTTTTTTTTCTAGTCCTTCGCTATCAATATCCTCAGCCACAAATCTTTCATTCTCGCTCAAATTAATGGGGAAATTGTCGTTTTCTCGGTCCGAATAGCTCTTTTTGCTGGAGGCTCCCATTATAAACAATGAGAGGATGTGAGAAAATTAAGGTAAAAAGTGGCCTCTCACCGGAGATCTGTGGACTTTGCCCCGTCCTTGTATCTGCCTTGACTTCCCTCAGACACTGGCCTCAAGACACCCGAGGACACACCCTTCCGACTATCAGGTACTATTTAATCTCACTAAAACACTAGCAACACAACAGAAAGATAAGGGATTTCCCAGAATTATCCTAGTAAATGTGTCTAAAAACAACTGAATCCGTCTCAATGCATTAGCCTCTTTTTTTTAACCTTTATTTTATTTTCTATTTTTTTCTAGTCCTTCGCTATCAATATCATCATCCACAAATCTTTCATCCTCGCTCAAATTAATGGGGAAATTGTTGTTTTCTCGGTCCGAATAGCTCTTGCTGCTGGAGGCTCCCATTATAAACAATGTGAGGACGTGAGGAGCCCTCACACTTGTGACGTCATCGTCTGCGACTTCCGGTAAAGCCAAGGCTTTTTTATCAGCACCAAAAGTTGTGAACTTTATCGTCCCTAATTATTCACTCTAAATTTCCTCATCCACGAATCTTTCATCCTCGCTCAAACTAATGGGGAAAGTGTCGCTTTCTCGGTCCGAATAGCTCTAGCTGCTGCTGGCTATGATTGTAAACAATGTGAGGATGTGAGGAGCCCTACAACCCGTGACATCACGCGCACATGGTCTGCTACTTCCGGTACAGGCAAGGCTTTTTTGTTAGCGACCAAAAGTTGCGGACTTTATCGTCGATGTTCTCTACTATATCCTTTTCAGCAAAAATAAGGCAATATTGCGAAATGATCAAGTATGACACATAGAATGGACCTGCTATCCCCGTTTAAATAAGAAAATCTCATTTCAGTAGGCCTTTATGTTCTCTCCTTTACACCTTCTTCAACGACCCACCTTTATGGACCTCTTACGTCACAGCCCTACGGCAACTCTGGAGGGAAAAAAGTCCTCCTCCTTACCTAACATTTTCTGGTAACTTGGGACACACTGAACTGTTTGTTACATTAACAAAAACGTTTAATCACAAAAAATAATAATGCACAAATCCACACACAGTGGGGCAAAAAAGTATTTAGTCAGCCAGCGATTGTGCAAGTTCTCCCACTTCAAATGATGACAGAGGTCTGTAATTTTCATCATAGGTACACTTCAACTGTGAGAGACAGAATGTGGAAAAAAAAAATCCAGGAATTTTAAGGAATTCATTTGTAAATCATGGTGGAAAATAAGTATTTGGTCAACCATTCAAAGCTCTCACTGATGGAAGGAGGTTTTGGCTCCAAATCTCACGATACATGGCCCCATTCATTCTTTCCTTAACACGGATCAATCGTCCTGTCCCCTTAGCAGAAAAACAGCCCCAAAGAATGTTTCCACCCCCATGCTTCACAGTAGGTATGGTGTTCTTGGGATGCAACTCAGTATTCTTCTTCCTCCAAACACGACGAGTTGAGTTTATACCAAAATGGATACATGGATGATACAGCAGAGGATTGGGAGAATGTCATGTGGTCAGATGAAACCAAAATAGAACTTCACTTCCTTCAGTTTTAAAAGTCTTGTAAGAGTTCAACATAGTTGCCGCGATTAGCAGAGCTCCTACTCATCATTTCCACGAAATGCTAGCTGCTGTTTGGCGAGGAAGCGGGTCGCATTTATGACATATTTTAAAATCCCTCGGTTCTCTTTTACCTTAGCATTGTGGACACTGATGTTGAGTCCACAACATCCAAAGCCAAGTCTATCCTCGTCATCCCAAACGTTTTAGCGCAATCTAGCTTTGAATATGAGCGGCCGACCGCTCATGTTTAGTCAGGCTTCTTTGCAAATTCTTTAGTCCACATTTGAGTCCACGCAGTTCCACAGGTAGATAAAAGAAGGCAAGGAAAGCAGAAATGGCGGTTTCTTGCAGAACATCCACAAAGCCAGTCTTTTCACGTATACCACTCCGTCTGGAAAGAGCGAGTAACTTTACGTCCTTCTGATTGAAACAAATAATTCAGCTCCGGCGTTGGTCTTCCTTTTGTCAGAGTTAGTTGGTGACGAACCCCAAGATGCAGAGAAGGAGGCAGGCATTTTGCAGGTAAACATGACTTAATAAAACACTAAGACAAAAACCGAGCAAAAGGGGTACAACAAAAAGCATGCAAGAGGCGGATAACAAACTAAAAGAGCTAGCATGGGAGCTAGAAAACAAAAGCAGCTTAGCATGGAAGCTAGCAAAAACAAAAGGGCCTAGCGTGGAAGCTAGCGGGTAGCGAGCAGGAAAACAAAAGTCGTTACGTGTAGCACAAAGACAAATTGAAAGCAGGGAACAAAAGACAGTAAGCTACAAACTGCTACCGAAATATAGCTTACCGCTACGATGCAATGGCACGACAGGAGCAACAATACAGAAGTCACACTAATCCGGCACTGACTGGATGGGAAGACAGGTCTAAATAGGACCAGGCTGATTGACACCAGGTGTGGCCAGGTGCCAATCAGCCGCAGCTGAGGGGACACAGCACTCAGGGAGAAAGACTGGAAACCGACAAAATAAGAGCGCTGACAGGAACTAAAGACAGGAAATACTACACACACACAGAGGAAAAACTAAAACACAAACAGTCAGGGGCAAGCCTGACACCTTTAGTAATTATCTCCTGCTTCGCTTGAAAGTCCACTTTAGAAAACTGTATTAAGTGCGGGAATGTGGTCATCCATGTTGAAAGTGCAAGAGACGGAAAAAATAAGGCCACCTTATGTCTGGGATCATGAGCGCCCCGGCCCTATTGTGAGGCACGAGAAATGTTTGCCTCACCTCAGACTTTTTTCTATGCCGTTTTGATGGCTCACCAAGACACAAAACATGTTACTCGCTGCGGCACTTGACTCGCTTACGCCACCGTATATCTCTGATCATGAGCGCCCCTATCGTGAGACACGAGAACTGTTTGCCTCATCTCAGACTTGTTTCTTTGTCATTTTGAACGCTCAGTGTGGCAGACAGAGATATTTACGAGGGATTGTGAAAATTCAGCGATTTTGAAGAAAAAATAATACAAATTGTTGGAGCTAATTGAAAATTAAAAACTAACAAATACAATTATTTTATCATTATATATTTTATTTCTTTGCATGATCACAGGTGAGGCACTGCCTACCCCTGCCTCCCCTGACCGCACGTCACTGCTAGCTACACGCTTTGTTGTGGTTTTTGACGATTTATTTCAGTTCAATGCCTATCATCCACCTTTTCTCAGCTTTGGGCTTTGCACTCACTTTCTTTCTAACCATGGTTGTAAAAAGTAGTCTCCAGCTCGGAGCTAATGCCAGCTTCGGTCTAATCTGACGGGGTTCACGTGGCATTAGCTCCACGGACGAGCGATGGGGAGGTTCGTAACCTGATTTTTTTTGGGTTCGTAACATAAAACTCAATAGCAATTTGCATAGTCAGCTGGTATGCCCAAAACCGCTATTTGTAAACAAATCTGACCTTCGACAAAGCCAAATGAAGAGGAAGATTGAGCTTACATAACAAAACATAGACAGTACAAGATTTGCAAAGTCTTGCGAGCAAACTTTGAACTTTTTCAGCGATCGAGGCGAAAAGACAAACTCCCTAAAAAACATGAGAAACTGAGTAAAGCAAATGCAGTCATGTGACGTGCGTACCTTTTTTTGTTGCGGTCTCGGCTTTTTGACTCCCATTTTCCGTCTCTGTCATTCCGTCATTAATTTTCACGACGCGTCACAGATGTTGACATTTCATTTACTTGACTCCGCGGGGGAATTACCTCAAATCAATTGTCGGCAGCTGGGAGATATGCTAAATCTTCCTAACAGGCGCGCCCGCGGGCTGAAGGCAAGCGAGCGTTACGTCGTCTTGAGATAAATCCAGAGTGACTGGAATATGCTCGACGGAAGCTTCCAAGCAATTCTCTTAATGAAAACCTGAAAGAAATCCTCCCATTGCCGAGCCGGCGAATCGTTACTGGTGGTCTTTTTCGGTTTGAACCTGTGAAATATGCGATTGAGAGCTTGTCAATGTCCTCAATATCCGTCTCAGGTATTGACAATCTCATACCGTGCAATTTTTGACGCTGACACAGGAATTCTGTAATAGGATGTACACAGGATATATCCTTACATACTTATACACCGGATACGTGTAATTCCCTAAGAATCTTTGAAGGGGGCATTTGTTTTTGGTCTATTTGATCTGATTGAATTGATTTACGTGGACCCCGACTTATTGGGGTGTTACCATTTAGTGGTCAATTGTACGGAATATCTACCGAACTGTGCAATCTACTAATAAACGTTTCAATCAATCAATCAATCATAAAACATTAGTTCTGTTATGGTAGACTGACCATACGCCCTCTTTTTTCTGGACATGTCCTCTTTTTCAGGGCTGTCCGGGTGGAGTTTCTTAAATGCCTCAAATGTCTTGGCATTTTGAGTCAGGGTTGTGTGTATTTTCAATGTACGTTCAGGGTTAAGAATGGGTTCAAAACTAAAAAAAAAGTTGAAGGTGTGCTCAAGCAGCAGCATTCGTGAGGGAGGGTTAGAGACGGAGAGAGCGAGGGAGTGGAGAGACAGACAAGACAGTTAAATAAATAAATCAATCAATCAATCATAAAACATTAGTTCTGTTATGGTAGACTGACCATACGCCCTTTTTTTTCTGGACATGTCCTCTTTTTCAGGGCTGTCCGGGTGGAGTTTCTTAAATGCCTCAAATGTCTTGGCATTATGAGTCAGGGTTGCGTGTATTTTCAATGTACATTCAGGGTTGAGAAAGGGGTTCAAAACTAAAAAAAAATTTGAAGGTGTGCTCAAGCAGCAGCATTCGTGAGGGAGGGTTAGAGACGGAGAGAGCGAGGGAGTGGAGAGACAGACAAGACAGTTAAATAAATAAATCAATCAATCAATCATAAAACATTAGTTCTGTTATGGTAGACTGACCATACGCCCTCTTTTTTCTGGACATGTCCTCTTTTTCAGGGCTGTCCGGGTGGAGTTTCTTAAATGCCTCAAATGTCTTGGCATTTTGAGTCAGGGTTGTGTGTATTTTCAATGTACGTTCAAGGTTAAGAAGGGGTTCAAAACTAAAAAAAAACTTAAAGGTGTGCTCAAGCAGCAGCATTCGTGAGGGAGGGTTAGAGACGGAGAGAGCGAGGGAGTGGAGAGACAGACAAGACAGTTAAATAAATAAATCAATCAATCAATCATAAAACATTAGTTCTGTTATGGTAGACTGACCATACGCCCTCTTTTTTCTGGACATGTCCTCTTTTTCAGGGTTGTCCGGGTGGAGTTTCTTAAATGCCTCAAATGTCTTGGCATTTTGAGTCAGGGTTGCGTGTATTTTCAATGTACGTTCAGGGTTAAGAAGGGGTTCAAAACTAAAAAAAAAATTGAAGGTGTGCTCAAGCAGCAGCATTCGTGAGGGAGGGTTAGAGACGGAGAGAGCGAGGGAGTGGAGAGACAGACAAGACAGTTAAATAAATCAATCAATCATAAAACATTAGTTCTGTTATGGTAGACTGACCATACGCCCTCTTTTTTCTGGACATGTCCTCTTTATCAGGGCTGTCCGGGTGGAGTTTCTTAAATGCCTCAAATGTCTTGGCATTTTGAGTCAGGGTTGCGTGTATTTTCAATGTACGTTCAGGGTTAAGAATGGGTTCAAAACAAAAAAAAAATTTGAAGGTGTGCTCAAGCAGCAGCATTCGTGAGGGAGGGTTAGAGACGGAGAGAGCGAGGGAGTGGAGAGACAGACAAGACAGTTAAATAAATAAATCAATCAATCAATCATAAAACATTAGTTCTGTTATGGTAGACTGACCATACGCCCTCTTTTTTCTGGACATGTCCTCTTTTTCAGGGTTGTCCGGGTGGAGTTTCTTAAATGCCTCAAATGTCTTGGCATTTTGAGTCAGGGTTGCGTGTATTTTCAATGTACGTTCAGGGTTAAGAAGGGGTTCAAAACTAAAAAAAAAATTGAAGGTGTGCTCAAGCAGCAGCATTCGTGAGGGAGGGTTAGAGACGGAGAGAGCGAGGGAGTGGAGAGACAGACAAGACAGTTAAATAAATCAATCAATCATAAAACATTAGTTCTGTTATGGTAGACTGACCATACGCCCTCTTTTTTCTGGACATGTCCTCTTTTTCAGGGCTGTCCGGGTGGAGTTTCTTAAATGCCTCAAATGTCTTGGCATTTTGAGTCAGGGTTGTGTGTATTTTCAATGTACGTTCAGGGTTAAGAATGGGTTCAAAACAAAAAAAAAATTTGAAGGTGTGCTCAAGCAGCAGCATTCGTGAGGGAGGGTTAGAGACGGAGAGAGCGAGGGAGTGGAGAGACAGACAAGACAGTTAAATAAATCAATCAATCATAAAACATTAGTTCTGTTATGGTAGACTGACCATACGCCCTCTTTTTTCTGGACATGTCCTCTTTTTCAGGGCTGTCCGGGTGGAGTTTCTTAAACGCCTCAAATGTCTTGGCATTTTGAGTCAGGGTTGCGTGTATTTTCAATGTACGTTCAGGGATAAGAAGGGGTTCAAAACTAAAAAAAAATTTGAAGGTGTGCTCAAGCAGCAGCATTCGTGAGGGAGGGTTAGAGATGGAGAGAGCGAGGGAGTGGAGAGACAGACAAGACAGTTAAATAAATAAATCAATCATAAAACATTAGTTCTGTTATGGTAGACTGACCAAACGCCCTCTTTTTTCTGGACATGTCCTCTTTTTCAGGGCTGTCCGGGTGGAGTTTCTTAAATGCCTCAAATGTCTTGGCATTTTGAGTCAGGGTTGCGTGTATTTTCAATGTACGTTCAGGGTTGAGAAAGGGGTTCAAAACTAAAAAAAAATTTGAAGGTGTGCTCAAGCAGCAGCATTCGTGAGGGAGGGTTAGAGACGGAGAGAGCGAGGGAGTGGAGAGACAGACAAGACAGTTAAATCAATCAATCAATCAATCATAAAACATTAGTTCTGTTATGGTAGACTGACCATACGCCCTCTTTTTTCTGGACATGTCCTCTCTTTCAGGGCTGTCCGGGTGGAGTTTCTTAAATGCCTCAAATGTCTTGGCATTTTGAGTCAGGGTTGCGTGTATTTTCAATGTACGTTCAGGGTTAAGAAGGGGTTCAAAACTCAAAAAAAACTTGAAGGTGTGCTCAAGCAGCAGCATTCGTGAGGGAGGGTTAGAGACGGAGAGAGCGAGGGAGTGGAGAGACAGACAAGACAGTTAAATAAATAAATCAATCAATCAATCATAAAACATTAGTTCTGTTATGGTAGACTGACCATACGCCCTCTTTTTTCTGGACATGTCCTCTTTTTCAGGGCTGTCCGGGTGGAGTTTCTTAAATGCCTCAAATGTCTTGGCATTTTGAGTCAGGGTTGTGTGTATTTTCAATGTACGTTCAGGGTTGAGAAAGGGGTTCAAAACTAAAAAAAAATTTGAAGGTGTGCTCAAGCAGCATTCGTGAGGGAGGGTTAGAGACGGAGAGAGCGAGGGAGTGGAGAGACAGACAAGACAGTTAAATAAATAAATCAATCAATCAATCATAAAACATTAGTTCTGTTATGGTAGACTGACCATACGCCCTCTTTTTTCTGGACATGTCCTCTTTTTCAGGGCTGTCCGGGTGGAGTTTCTTAAATGCCTCAAATGTCTTGGCATTTTGAGTCAGGGTTGTGTGTATTTTCAATGTACGTTCAGGGTTGAGAAAGGGGTTCAAAACTAAAAAAAAATTTGAAGGTGTGCTCAAGCAGCAGCATTCGTGAGGGAGGGTTAGAGACGGAGAGAGCGAGGGAGTGGAGAGACAGAAAAGACAGTTAAATAAATAAATCAATCAATCAATCATAAAACATTAGTTCTGTTATGGTAGACTGACCATACGCCCTCTTTTTTCTGGACATGTCCTCTTTTTCAGGGCTGTCCGGGTGGAGTTTCTTAAATGCCTCAAATGTCTTGGCATTTTGAGTCAGGGTTGCGTGTATTTTCAATGTACGTTCAGGGTTGAGAAAGGGGTTCAAAACTAAAAAAAAAGTTGAAGGTGTGCTCAAGCAGCAGCATTCGTGAGGGAGGGTTAGAGACGGAGAGAGCGAGGGAGTGGAGAGACAGACAAGACAGTTGGTTTGCTTATCTTTTTGTTATTGCATCGATTATCGCTTTCCGCCAGTGTTTTGTTCTGCTCGTATTTGCCGGGTCAAATTTCCGTCCACGTTTATTGCGTTTTTATTTTGATTGGCCAAAAGTTTTATCAATGCCAACTACTGCCTCAGTTTGCACTCGGACAAGTTGACCGCGAGAGGCTGTCCAAATAAAAAGTAAAAATTGAAATGAGGGATGGATCTGAAGTTGATGTAGACTCCAGATTTAAGCATTAAATATAAAAATGTATGTATGTCCTGGCACACCATTATCATTATTTCTTGACCGAAGCAAAACACTTTTTACACTTTTATACTGAAATAAACACATTTGCAACTTCCATCCATCCATCATCTTCCGCTTATCCGAGGTCGGGTCGCGGGGGCAGCAGCCTAAGCAGGGAAGCCCAGACTTCCCTCTCCCCAGCTCTTCCCGGGGGGATCCCAAGGCGTTCCCAGGCCAGCCGGGAGACATAGTCTTCCCAACGTGTCCTGGGTCTTCCTCGTGGCCTCCTACCGGTTGGACGTGCCCTAAACACCGTTCGGGTGGCAATTAGCCGGTGTTTCCTTGTTTACATTCCCAAAGGTGAAGCTTCACTACGGAACAGAGCGGTCAAGCGAACACGGTTCCCGACCACATGTCAACCGGCAGATTTCGGCGAGAAAATGGTGGTAATAAGTCGGCTCTTACCGTAGACATGAGCGGAGCTTGCGTCCTCCTGCAGCTGCGGACTCGCTTGCCTCCTCCCACCGGATACTCTGGCGGTCACCACACCTGTGGCCACACCCCCTCTGACTTTCAGGTACCATATAATCCCACTAAAACACTAGTAACACAAAAGGCAGATAAGGGATTTTCCAGAATTATCCGAGTAAATGTCCTTTTTGTCAAAGAAAACCCTTTTTTGTTATGGGGAAAAAACACAAAATATGCAATAGTTTCTCCAATAGAATTTTAAAGTGAAATATTTGAGATTATAGAATTATTGGAGCTTTAAAAAATGTCAACACATAACACCATAGATTTCAATTTGTTGTTATTTTTTTAGCAATGACACACACACAAAAATCGCACTAAAATTATTACCAAATGACCAAAAGGGTCCTACTCATTAAAAAAAATGGATAACATTTTTTTACTGTTTACTTTAAACACAATCGTCTTGAGATCAACTTCAGATCCATCTGTCAAGTATAACTTGTATTGTTGTTTAAGTTTTGTTTTTTCTTATTAGGTCCTTCTTTAGAAAAAAAACAACTTAGTTTTTTATATGGCAAACACAAAATATGCAGCATTTTCCCCAAAAAATATCTCAAAGTGGAATATTTAATGTGACATTGATTTTGATTAATTTTTTTTTTTTTTTTTTTAAACAAAATAACAGCCTGCATGGCAGCTTTATGTTATTAGAGTAAACATTGTAACATGTCACATTTCACCTGTTTACTCTTTTACGCCACTTTTTCTGTTTTTAATATTTTTTAATCGTATTTTTAGAATGTGCTTAGGGCCGTCCTTCACTCTCACTATCCTCATCCACGAATCTTTCATCCTCGCTCAAATTAATGAGGGAAATCGTCGCTTTCTCGGTCCGAATCGCTCTCGCTGCTGGTGGCCATGATTGTAAACAATGTTCAGATGTGAGGAGCTCCACAACCCGTGACCTCACATGTCATCGTCTGCTACTTCCGGTACAGGCAAGGATTTTTTATTAGCGACCTAAAGTTGCGAACTCTATTGTCGATGTTCTCTACTAAATCCTTTCAGCAAAAATATGGCAATATCGCAAAATGATCAAGTATGACACATAGACTGGACCTGCTATCCCCGTTTAAATAAGAAAATCTCATTTCAGTAGGCCTTTAAAACACTAGTAACACAATAAGCACATAAGGGATTTTCCACAATTATCCTAGTAAATGTGTCTAATAACATCTGAATAACATCCCACTGCCCTCGCCTTTTTTTTTTTTTTTACTTTTTTTATTTTATTTTTAGTCTCTCACTCTCACTATCCTCATCCACAAATCTTTCATCCTCACTCAAATTAATGGGGAAATTGTCGCTTTCTCGGTCCGAATCGCTCTAGCTGCTGGTGGCCATGATTGTAAACAATGTTCAGATGTGAGGAGCTCCACAACCCGTGACGTCACGCGTCATCGTCTGCTACTTCCGGTACAGGCAAGGCTTTTTTATTAGCGACCAAAAGTTGCTAACTTTATCGTGGATGTTCTCTACTAAATCCTTTCAGCAAAAATATGGCAATATCGCGAAATGATCAAGTATGACACATATAATGGACCTGCTATCCCCGTTTAAATAAGAAAATCTCATTTCAGTAGGCCTTTAAAACACTAGTAACACAATAAGCACATAAGGGATTTTCCACAATTATCCTAGTAAATGTGTCTAATAACATCTGAATAACATCCCACTGCCCTCGCCTTTTTTTTTTTTTTAATTTTTATTTTTTATTTTTAGTCTCTCACTCTCACTATCCTCATCCACAAATCTTTCATCCTCACTCAAATTAATGGGGAAATTGTCGCTTTCTCGGTCCGAATCGCTCTAGCTGCTAGTGGCCATGATTGTAAACAATGTGAGGATGTGAGGAGCTCCACAACCAGTGACGTCACGCGTCATCGTCTGCTACTTCCGGTACAGGCAAGGATTTTTTATTAGCGACCTAAAGTTGTGAACTTTATTGTCGATGTTCTCTACTAAATCCTTTCTGCAAAAATATGGCAATATCGCAAAATGATCAAGTATGACACATAGAATGGACCTGCTATCCCCGTTTGAATAAAAAAATCTCATTTCAGTAGGCCTTTAAAACACTAGTAACACAATAAGCACATAAGGGATTTTCCACAATTATCCTAGTAAATGTGTCTAATAACATCTGAATAACATCCCACTGCCCTCGCCTTTTTTTTTTTTTTTTACTTTTTTTTTTTTTATTTTTAGTCTCTCACTCTCACTATCCTCATCCACAAATCTTTCATCCTCACTCAAATTAATGGGGAAATTGTCGCTTTCTCGGTCCGAATCGCTCTAGCTGCTAGTGGCCATGATTGTAAACAATGTGAGGATGTGAGGAGCTCCACAACCCGTGACGTCACGCGTCATCGTCTGCTACTTCCGGTAAAGGCAAGGCTTTTTTATTAGCGACCAAAGTCGATGTTCTCTACTAAATCCTTTCAGCAAAAATATGGCAATATCGCGAAATGATCAAGTATGACACATAGAATGGACCTGCTATCCCCGTTTAAATAAGAACATCTCATTTCAGTAGGCCTTTAATGTACGGCATTGGCTTATTGTTATTGCCTTAATTTAGCTCCTTGCTGATGTCAGCGCTTTATAATTTGGAGTCTTTTATGAGGTGAGACAAGGATATGCGAAGCCGCGGAAGATAAACGGACACGGGGAATATCTGGCCTGTTTCGGTAGAAGATGAATCCTTCAACTCGAGCTCCAAATGTCACGGGCATCCCAGTAAATGAGCTGCAGTGGGGCTTCAAGAGCGGGAATATGAAGAGATATTTCACGTCGGCACACTTGTTACGTCGATAGCCAACCTCAAAGTGGAATCTGGTCATTACATGCGAGGCCATGGAGTGTGATGGATCTGGGCCGTCCGGGTCACGGCGACGCAAGCGAGGTCCAATCAATGGCGGCCCGAGCGCGTGACCTTGATCCAGCACGCTGCGGGTAAGGCCATTAAAATGGAGATGATGGCACGGTACACCATACACAAATATCCCGGGAAAAGATCAGAAAGAAATCAATGGTCGCTGCGACTACGGAACGTTAGGGGAAGCTCCTTATAATAAAGGTTGGCTCTCTTACATGAGCCAAAATAGTGTTTTGGGGCATACCAGCTGACTCTGCAAATTGTTATTATCAATCAATCATCAATGTTTATTTATATAGCCCCAAATCACAAATGTCTCAAAGGACTGCACAAATCATTACGACTACAACATCCTCGGAAGAACCCACAAAAGGGCAAGGAAAACTCACACCCAGTGGGCAGGGAGAATTCACATCCAGTGGGACGCCAGTGACAATGCTGACTATGAGAAACCTTGGAGAGGACCTCAGATGTGGGCAACCCCCCCCCCTCTAGGGGACCGAAAGCAATGGATGTCGAGCGGGTCTAACATGATACTGTGAAAGTTCAATCCATAGTGGCTCCAAGACAGCAGCGAGAGTCCCGTCCACAGGAAACCATCTCAAGCGGATCAGCAGCGTAGAGATGTCCCCAACCGATACAGGCGAGCGGTCCATCCTGGGTCTCGACTCTGGACAGCCAGTACTTCATCCATGGTCATCGGACCGGACCCCCTCCACAAGGGAGGGGGGGACATAGGAGAAAGAAAAGAAGCGGCAGATCAACTGGTCTAAAAAGGAGGTCTATTTAAAGGCTAGAGTATACAGATGAGTTTTAAGGTGAGACTTAAATGCTTCTTAAGTTTTATGTTACGAGCCAAAATAAAATTCAGGTTACGAGCCTTCCACCGGCCTTCTGCACCGGTTTTCATGTATCTTTTTGGGTGTCGTACGGCAAATTAGTCAGTTTTCCCTTTCATACTGTATCATTCAGCAGAATCAAATATGTAACAAATAATCCTATTCGTAAAACTGTGGTTTTTCTCTGTAAAATGTGTATTGTGTTTACATTTGTGAGTGTCTGGAACTGATCACTCTTTTTGAATTGACTTTAATTCTTCACTTTCAACCTCTTTGGTCAGCCTAACACATTTTGTTAAAAAAAAATTAATGAACGGTGTGCGTCACGTGTCAAATGCCACAGTTGTGTTGGTCTAGACCAGGGGTCTCAGACACACGTTATTTTGCAGCCCTCACCTTAATATGAAAGTTTAATGTTAGTGCAGTTGGAATGGCGCTTGACAGCGCTGTGTGTGGAGCTAATCTACCAATCACGGTGTGGCATGTGGCTTTCCAGGGCCGAACATTGACGTCACTTGTGTGATGCAAGCAGAGAAACCCCCCGCATTTGCTCCAGACAGAGATGATTTTTGTTATTTGGGTCCAAAATGACTCTTTGAACGTTCTGGGTTGCCTACCCATGCATTAGTGAAAAAGCGGCAAATGAGTGAAAGCGGCAGAGACGTTGCCATGGAGACGAGGGTTTTCTAACATGCCTGGCTGCAGTCAGTAATACCGTTAGTAATAACAGTCCCCGATAACCTGGACCAATTCGAACCGTCATTTGTTTTTTTCATTATTTAATTTCCATTGCCTCACATTTCTTAATCCTCATTTTGTTCATTTTTATTGTGATTTTATTTTGCGTTGAAAATAAAAATAAAGACATTTAAAAATATTTTTTTTAGGAAATCTTTTCTTGCGCCCCAGCCTCACCCAGACTCTGCATCCAGTGGCCCCTAGGTAAATTGAGTTTGAGACCCCTGGTCTAGACCCCAGAATGCAGACAGTAGGCAAAGCGCAGGTAAAAAATACATGTATTGACAAAACTAGTGAATAGCATCTACATGGAGGTTTACAGCACAATGATCACAAGTTCCTGTTCGATTTTTGGACGTTTTCCTGACAGGTCGATGAAAATTCGGGAGTACCTTTTGAGTTACCCATTGTGGAATGGAAAAAAATAACAGAGTGAACACTTTTGTAAGTCTTCCACTATCTTGGTCTATGTGGGTGGAGATGACTTATAAAGTTAAAGTTAAAGTACCAATTATTGTCACACACACACACTAGATGTGGTGAAATTAACCTCTGCATTTGACCCATTCCCTTCTTCACCCCCTGGGAGGTGAGGGGAGCAGTGAGCAGCAGCAGTGGCCGCGCCCAGGAATCATTTTAACCCTTGATGCTGAGTGCCAAGCAGGGAGGTAATGGGTCCCATTTTTATAGTCTTTGGAATGACTCGGCCGGGGTTTAAACTCACAACCTACCGATCTCCGAGCGGACACTCTAACCGCAAGGCCACTGAGCAAAAACATAACATAATATAACATAAACGTAAAGTAACGTCGTAGAAATGACTTGCTTCTTGTACCATTTAGGACATTTAGTGGAAGTTTCATGAAAATCTGATCACAATTTTGAATGATGTTGCGAACCAAGTAACAGACATACCAACCTTGCTGGCGGAGGTAATAAATGAATATATTCAGGATAAATGATGTCGTGCTCAGTATGGGTGTAACGGTACACAAACATTTCGGTTCCGTACGTACCTCGGTAAGAAAACAACAAAATATAATTTTCAGGGTTATTTATTTACCAAATTTGTAAACAATGACTTTATCCTTTTAACATTGGGAACACTATAATAATTCTGCCCACGTTAATCCACATTAAACTGCCTCAAATTGTTGCTCGGATTAAATAAAATGACAAAATGTTTCTTCTACATACAAAAAGTGCAACATTAAACAGTTTCAAGTCATAATGCTTAATTTATTACAGCATTTGGAAATCCTGTAGTTGATTTTTATTATGTAAATCTTATATTTTTATCAACATGTGATAGCAGGGACCCTGCCATTCAAAACGTTTCTGTCAGTAAAACACACACACACACCGCAAAATGAGCTAACATTACGCTGAAAGCTAATTAGCCTTCACCTCAAGTCAGAACTGCGAGCGAGCTGAGCTGCAGTATAAGTTTCTAGAATAGGGGTCGGAAAACCTTTTTGGCTGAAAGAGCCATACAAGCCAAATATTTTTAAAAGTATTTCCTTGAGAGACATATAATTTTTAATTTTTTTTTAAACACTGAATACAACTAAATGCGTGCATTTTTAAGAAAGACCAACATTTTTAGAGTTTATTAAGTCTCTTATTCTTTTTTAATAACATTGTTATTCTGAGGCTAACCAACAATAAATGAAATACTTCTTACCATTAATGCAACTTCTTGAGCAGGTGCGGTAGGAACCGGATGGATGGATGAAAATGCATGAGAATGTTTTATATTTTGAACGTTATTTTTGACACTGATTACCAGTGGAATTATTCATTACTTATCGCGTTAAGCAATGTCAGCTAAGATTTATCTGAGAGCCAGGGGCAGTCATCAAAAGAGCCACATCTGGCTCTAGAGCCATAGGTTCCCTACCCCTGTTCTAGAACGTCAACGGGCTCATAGTGATGTTAATAGTAGTTGACTGGGAGGTGTTTATTATCATTTGGGGAGAGTACGCTGCCTTAAGCTCACCTGCTAAACACCAATCTGCTCGACGCTGAAGTATTTACTACATGCGGTCTGAATACGCACTGCTGATTGGCTGTTACAGTTCTGAATACGCACCGCTGATTGGCTGTTACCGCTATATACGTCACCAATTAGATGGTTGTGTGGGTGGGACAATACTGGGTGCTGACACAGAGGCAGAAGAAGCAAAGCAGCTTGTTAAGACTTTAGGTTAAAAACTTGTTCGGTACACCCCCGTACTGAACCGAAACCCCCGTACCGAAACGGTTCAATACAAATACTCGTACCGTTACATCCCTTGTGCTCAGTATTCTCCTTCTTCTTCCTATAAACACCATCAGTTTTGTTAAACCCGATCATATTACGACATTGTTTGCTCGATCCCGTATGTAATATCGTTCTGCATATTGATATACCAAACGTTCTTAGCGTTCTTTGAGCACACTAAGGTTTTAAATTAAACTTTTTCCCCGAGTTTGAATCACTCCTCTCATGCATTCACTCCGCAAAGTTCGATTTATGACTTTTATTGCTATTGGTGATGAGAATATGAGGGGAAAAAAAAAGAGCTGCCTGGAATGGAATGTGCAGCATTTCTATGCTGAATGCCTATCATCTCTCTGCAGGAAGCCAATAATGGAATAAAGATCTGCGGGGAGACCAAACTGTCTGATCGAATCTATTTTATACGCTTTTTTTTGGGCAAGCAATAATAATAAAATATCCACGTCTGATAATTTCATCAGTAGGACTCGACAGTGAGGGAAAGTTGACAGCGGCGAGATGAGCGATGGTCTGGTCCAGGCAAGCAGTTGATAAATGATGGAACTTATTTCCATGCAGATTTGATTTGCACGGGGGACTTTCTCGCAACGAAATCCAGTTTCGTATCTAATCCTGTCTCAGGAGGTAGAGCGCGTGGTCCAGTAACCGGAGGGTTCCCGGTTCCAATCACGTTTCCTCCATCACACTCACAATGCCCCAGCTCCGGATATCGTGGCAGTATGGACAATGATTGGATGGAGTATTAGTATTAGATGGAATATTAGTGATTCCCAAAGCCCAAAAAAAGTCTGCGGGCTATAGAGCTTTTTCATTTCGGGCTCCAGTACTCTGGAATGCCCTCCCGGTAACAGTTCGAGATGCCACCTCAGTAGAAGCATTTAAGTCTCACCTTAAAACTCATTTGTATACTCTAGCCTTTAAATAGACTCCCTTTTTAGACCAGTTGATCTGCCGTTTCTTTTCTTTTTCTCCTATGTCCCACTCTCCCTTGTGGAGGGGGTCCGGTCCGATCCGGTGGCCATGTACTGCTTGCCTGTGTATCGGCTGGGGACATCTCTGCGCTGCTGATCCGCCTCCGCTTGGGATGGTTTCCTGCTGGCTCCGCTGTGAACGGGACTCTCGCTGCTGTGTTGGATCCGCTTTGGACTGGACTCTCGCGACTGTGTTGGATCCATTATGGATTGAACTTTCACAGTATCATGTTAGACCCGCTCAACATCCATTGCGGCATAGCTCGGTTGGTAGAGTGGCCGTGTCAGCAACTTGAGGGTTGCAGGTTCGATTCCCGCTTGTGCCATCCTAGTTACTGCCGTTGTGTCCTTGGGCAAGACACTTTACCCACCTGCTCCCAGTGCCACCCACACTGGTTTAAATGGAACTTAGATATTGGGTGTCACTATGTAAAGCGCTTTGAGTCACTTGAGAAAAGCGCTATATAAATATAATTCAATTCACTTCACTACCTCCTCTCCAAGGTTCTCATACTCATCATTGTCACCGACGTCCCACTGGGTGTGAGTTTTCCTTGCCCTTATGTGGGCCTACCGAGGATGTTGTAGTGGTTTGTGCAGCCCTTTGAGACACTAGTGATTTAGGGCTATATAAGTAAACATTGATTGATTGATTGATTGATTGAGTATGATATTATGGAACAGTATCAGACATATCTATACTAACCTATTCTACTCATTAGAAGAGTTAGGGAAAAGGTGTTACATCGGATCATCCCGCTGCCTCAGCTGAGCTACCAACTTTATCAAGGACAGCGCTCACTCTGGGTTTGACCTGTTTGACCTGCTGCCCTCAGGAGGGCGCTACAGCAGACCTGGGCAGATTAAGGCCCAGGGGGTGCGACTTATACTCCGGAGCGACTTATGTGTGAAATTATTAACATATTACCGTAAAATATCAAATAATATTATTTATCTCATTCACGTAAGAGACTAGCCGGATATCAGAAATCGTCACACACACGTCAACCAATGAAAATTCAGCGGAGGAGGGTCATGGCAGAAGTGCATTGTGGGGGAAAAAAAAGATGCTACCTGCTACTACTTCCACCATGTCAACATTGGCGCTAACTTATAAAAAGTGAGAAGGACTGAACAAAAATGGCAACCGAAAGGGAAGTCATATACTGCAGGTTACAAGCTGGAAGTTGTGAATTATGCCAATGACGATGACTCTGACGTAAGCGACGTACCGATAGAAGAGGAAGCGGCTCATTGTCTACCTTTGGAGTTGGCAGAGTTGTTCAGAAGTGTCACCGGGGAAGAAGATTTCATGGGATTTAGTGGTTAGGAGTGACAGATTGTTTCCTTGGTAAACGTATAGCATGTTCTATATGTTATAGTTATTTGAATGACTTTTACCATAATATGTTATGTTAACATACCAGGCACGTTCTACGTTGGTTATTAATACATACTTGCCAAGACTCCCCGATTTTCCGGGAGACTCCCAAAATTCAGGACCTCTCCCGAAAACCTCCCGAAACTCAGGCGGAGCTGGAAGCCACGCCCCCTCCAGCTCCATGCCGACCCGAGTGACGTGTCGACAGCCCGTTTTCACGTCCGCTTTCCCACTATATAAACAGAGTGCCTGCCCAATGACGTTATAACTGTAGAATGATCGAAGGCGAGTTTTTGGTTTCTTATGCGAGTTTATTGTTAGGCAGTTTCATAAACGTCCTCCCAGCGCGGCAACAACACACAACAACAGCAGTCACGTTTTTGTTTTCCGTAAAGCAGTTCGTCCGTCGTAAACAGCAATGTTGTTACACTCTTAAACAGGACAATACTGCCGTCTACTGTGCATGCATATGTGACAATAACATCTACGGATTTTAGAGCAGTGGCTCTCAACCTTTTTTCAGGGATGTACCCCCTGTGAACATTTTTTTAATTCAAGTACCCCCTAATCAGAGCAAAGCATTTTTGGTTGAAAAAAAAAGGATAAAGAAGTCAAATACAGCACTATGTCATCAGTTTCTGATTTATTAAATTGTATAACAGTGCAAACAAAATATTGCTCATTTGTAGTGGTCTTTCTTGAACTATTTGGAAAAAAAGATATAAAAATAACTAAAAACTTGTTGAAAAATAAACAAGTGATTCAATTATAAATAAAGATTTCTACACATACTGCGATGAGGTGACGACTTGTCCAGGGTGTAAACCGCCTTCCGCCCAATTGTAGCTGAGATAGGCACCAGCGCCTACCGTGACCCCAAAGGGAATAAGCGGTAGAGAATGGATGGATGGATAGCTGTAAATATACTCCTCCCCTCTTAACCACGCCCCCAACAACGCCCTACCCCCAACCACGCCCCTCGCCCAACCCGTGACCACCCCCCCACCTCCCGAAATCGGAGGTCTCAATGTATTTATGCGTCATATAACGTACACTTATTCAGCCTTTTGTTCACTATTCTTTATTTTTTATTATAAATCTCCTTTCAAATGTCTATTCTTGGTGTTGGATTTTATCCAATAAATTTCCCCCCAAAATGCGACTTATACTCCATTGCGACGTATATATGTTTTTTTTCCTTCTTTATTATTCATTTTCGGCCGGAGCGACTTATACTCCGAAAAATACGTTAGTCACTTTCATCAAGACGATAGAGAATCAGCACCTCCAAGTCCGAGTTCATGGAAAAGGGTGGAGTGCCACCTCCGAGTTGGGGAGGAGACCCTGCCTCAAGTGGAGGAGTTCAAGTACCTAGGAGTCTTGTTCACGAGTGAGGGAAGAGTGGATCGTGAGATCGACAGGCGGATCGGTGCGGCGTCTTCAGTAATGCGGACGTTGTACCGATCCGTTGTGGTGAAGAAGGAGCTGAGCCGGAAGGCAAAGCTCTCAATTTACCGGTCGATCTACGTTCCCATCCTCACCTATGGTCATGAGCTTTTGTTCATGACCGAAAGGATAAGATCACGGGTACAAGCGACCGGAATGAGAATCAGCACCTCCAAGTCCGAGTCCATGGTTCTCGCCCGGAAAAGGGTGGAGTGCCATCTCCGGGTTGGGGAGGAGACCCTGCCTCAAGTAGAGGAGTTCAAGTACCTAGGAGTCTTGTTCACAAGTGAGGGAAGAGTGGATGGTGAGGTCGACAGGCGGATCGGTGCGGCGTCTTCAGTAATGCGGACGTTGTACCGATCCGTTGTGGTGAAGAAGGAGCTGAGCCGGAAAGCAAAGCTCTCAATTTACCGGTCGATCTACGTTCCCATCCTCACCTATGGTCATGAGCTTTGGGTCATGACCGAAAGAATAAGATCACGGGTACAAGCGGCCCAAATGAGTTTCTTCCGCCGTTGTGGTGAAGAAGGAGCTGAGCCGGAGGGCAAAGCTCTCAATTTACCGGTCGATCTACGTTCCCATCCTCACCTATGGTCATGAGCTTTGGGTCATGACCGAAAGAATAAGATCACGGGTACAAGCGGCCCAAATGAGTTTCTTCCGCCGTTGTGGTGAAGAAGGAGCTGAGCCGGAAGGCAAAGCTCTCAATTTACCGGTCGATCTACGTTCCCATCCTCACCTATGGTCATGAGCTTTGGGTCATGACCGAAAGGATAAGATCACGGGTACAAGCGGCCGAAATGAGTTTCTTCCGCCGTTGTGGTGAAGAAGGAGCTGAGCCGGAAGGCAAAGCTCTCAATTTACCGGTCGATCTACGTTCCCATCCTCACCTATGGTCATGAGCTTTGGGTCATGACCGAAAGAATAAGATCACGGGTACAAGCGGCCGAAATGAGTTTCTTCCGCCGTTGTGGTGAAGAAGGAGCTGAGCCGGAAGGCAAAGCTCTCAATTTACCGGTCGATCTACCTTCCCATCCTCACCTATGGTCATGAGCTTTGGGTCATGACCGAAAGGATAAGATCACGGGTACAAGCGACCGGAATGAGAATCAGCACCTCCAAGTCCGAGTCCATGGTTCTCGCCCGGAAAAGGGTGGAATGCCATCTCCGGGTTGGGGAGGAGACCCTGCCTCAAGTAGAGGAGTTCAAGTACCTAGGAGTCTTGTTCACGAGTGAGGGAAGAGTGGATCGTGAGGTCGACGGGCAGATCGGTGCGGCGTCTTCAGTAATGCGGACGTTGTACCGATCCGTTGTGGTGAAGAAGGAGCTGAGCCGGAAGGCAAAGCTCTCAATTTACCGGTCGATCTACGTTCCCATCCTCACCTATGGTCATGAGCTTTGGGTCATGACCGAAAGAATAAGATCACGGGTACAAGCGGACGAAATGAGTTTCTTCCGCCGTTGTGGTGAAGAAGGAGCTGAGCCGGAGGGCAAAGCTCTCAATTTACCGGTCGATCTACGTTCCCATCCTCACCTATGGTCATGAGCTTTGGGTCATGACCGAAAGGATACGATCACGGGTACAAGCGACCGGAATGAGAATCAGCACCTCCATGTCCGAGTCCATGGTTCTCGCCCGGAAAAGGGTGGAGTGCCATCTCCGGGTTGGGGAGGAGACCCTGCCTCAAGTAGAGGAGTTCAAGTACCTAGGAGTCTTGTTCACGAGTGGGAGGAGAGTGGATGGTGAGATTGACAGGCGGATCGGTGCGGCGTCTTCAGTAATGCGGACGTTGTACCGATCCGTTGTGGTGAAGAAGGAGCTGAGCCGGAAGGCAAAGCTCTCAATTTACCGGTCGATCTACGTTCCCATCCTCACCTATGGTCATGAGCTTTGGGTCATGACCGAAAGAATAAGATCACGGGTACAAGCGGCCGAAATGAGTTTCTTCCGCCGTGTGGTGGGTCTCTCCCTTAGAGATAGGGTGAGAAGCTCTGCCATCCGAGAGGAACTCAAAGTAAAGCCGCTGCTCCTCCACATCGAAAGGAGCCAGATGAGGTGGTTCGGGCATCTGGTCAGGATGCCACCCGAACGCCTCCTTAGGGAGGTGTTTAGGGCACGTCCAACCGGTAGACCCAGGACACTTTGGGAAGACTATGTCTCCCGGCTGGCCTGGGAACGCCTTGGGATCCCCCGGGAAGAGCTGGAAGAAGTGGCTGGGGAGAGGGAAGTCTGGGCTTCCCTGCTTAGGCTGCTGCCCCCGTGACCCGACCTCGGATAAGCGGAAGAAGATGGATGACGATATGTTATAGGCCGAGACAAATGTGGCGGTCCTCTGACTGTTGTGCATATGAGACAAAACAAAGCCCTTCTTCTAATCGGGTGGCTGACATTCCGCCGTGCAGGCTGAATATGGACATGTCCCGGTCCAGCTGGACCAACAAAGACTGTGAAAAGACACGTGAAATGTTGTGTAACAACAAAACGCCGCCGCCAGATGGAATTAGCGCGTCCTCTGCAACTTTACACCAAAAACACAACAATATTTGCTCCCCAAACACTGGCGGGATCATCCGGCAGGCTTGATCCGGCGCTCCTGCTTCAACATTGACAATTACCGCCAGTCGGCGTTGTTTGTCTCTAATGCGTCTATTGATAAATCGGCCTTTTGGGTGCCAGCGATGCTAAAAAAAAGAAAAAAAAAAGAAATACAACAAAAAAGCGGTTATGCAAGAGGAGCAAAGAATGAGAACTCCTATGAGTGTGGCCTGAAAAAAAAAAACAGATCAATAGGCTCACCTGAGAGAAGGAGCCCCCCACCCCCCCCCCCCCTCCTCTCGCTAACGATGCTAATGGTGCTCTCGGAGATCCTTCATTACGCTGATTAAGGCCACAACCTCGAATATAATCTGATTAGAGGAGCAAAGCAGGCGGGGGAGCGGACGACGAGGAAAAATACTTTTCTCGGGGGCTGCATTACGTGGGGTGGACGTCCATGTTGGTGCTTAAATGTCATCCATCTAGAAGAGGTTTATATGGAGTCTTCTTGGACGTCGAACCCGTTCGAAATGCACAACTGGAACACTGTAAGAAAGAAAAATCCTATTTTTATGGTTAATTTACTCAAAATGTTTCAATTTTTTTTAAATAGGTTACAAAACTGTAGAATTCAAGACATTATCTGTAAATAAACAAACCGCCTGTTATTTTAAGTAATATGCCAGTAATGACAAACTATGTCTATTTCTATGTTTTTTACAGAAAAATACCAAAGTATACATATCATTTTCTGTTTTCTCAAATTACTTTCAAATTCATGTAAAATTACAGTAATTAACTTTCATTTAATATGTAGCTTGTTATATAAAAGTCTATGTCCATACTAACAATCTAACAGTTGTATAAATATTTTTAAGGTAAATCTTGTTTTTTTAATATTTATGTGTATTTTTATATTCAAGTTGAAAATTATATGTAGCCTGTTATGTAAAGGTTTATGCTCATACTAACAATTTACCGTTTTTCTCTGTAATATGACACACTTTGGTGACTGCAAGACATACGTGATCAACAGCCACAAGCCATACAGGTCACACTGACGGTGGCTGTAAAAACAAATTTAACATTGTTACAAATATGCACCACACTGGGAACCCACATCAAACAAGAATGAAAGACACAATTCGGGAGAACATTTTCACCGCAACACAACATAAACACAAAAGAACAAATACCCAGAATCCCATGCAGCGCTACTCTTCTGGGATGCAACCACCAAACCCCGCCCACCTCAACTGACGCACGGAGGGGGGCGGTGATGTGGGGTGGCGGCGGGGGTGTAGCCCGGAAGAGTAGCGCTGCATGGGATTCTGGGTATTTGTCCTTTTGTGTTTATGTTGTGTTATAGTGCGGATGTTCTCCCAAAATGTGATTGTCTTTCTTGTTTGATGCGAGTTCACAGTGTGGCGCGAATTTGTAACAGTGTTAAATTTGGGCGGCATAGCTCGGTTGGTAGAGTGGCCGTGCCAGCAACTTGAGGGTTGCAGGTTCGATTCCCGCTTGTGCCATCCTAGTTACTGCGGTTGTGTCCTTGGGCAAGACACTTTACCCACCTGCTCCCAGTGCCCCCCACACTGGTTTAAATGTAACTTAGATATTGGGTGCCACTATGTAAAGCGCTTTGAGTCACTTGAGAAAAGCGCTATATAAATATAATTCAATTTGTACAGCCACCTTCAGTGTGACCTGTATGGCTGTTGATCAAGTATGTCTTGCAGTCACTAATGTATGTCCAACAAAGCCTTATACAACATGCGTCTTAGTCGAAACCCTGTTTGTACGGTGAATGAGCGAACGCGACGAAAGGTCGCCGAGGACGATGAAGGCAGTGCTGTCACGACACCCCCTTAAAATATTCGTCCGGGCGAACATCGGGACAATCCTTCGCAAGGGTCACAGGAAGTCTCTCGGTAAAACCGGGAGGATTGGCAAGTATGTTGCTAGGTCGAGATAGCCATTCGCAGAAAGTGAATCCACTTTTCATGTAATTTCTGTATCCAGTGGCCCCCAGGTAAATTGAATTTGAGACACCTGATCTTAACAATTCAGAAAAAATCCGTAAAATAATGGTGTTTTTCTGTGGAACTGCCTGCATCACTTCATTAAAGTTGGTTAATCGTAATAATTTGTAAAAACTCTGTAGAATAAAGGTATTTTTCCTGCAGAACTGTTTGCATCATCACTTTATTAAAGGTGGTTGATCTTAATAATTTAGTAAGAATCTGCAAGATGTTACATGAACATTTCTGTAAATATAATGTTTTTTATCATTATTTGGTTTACAATTTCCTCCCACTTCCAAAGACATGCACCTGGGGATAGGCCCCTCCCACCTCCAAAGTCATGCACCTGGAGATAGGCCCCTCCCACCTCCAAAGACATGCACCTGGGGATAGGCCCCTCCCACTTCCAAAGACATGCACCTGGGGATAGGCCCCTCCCACTTCCAAAGACATGCACCTGGGGATAGGTTGATTGGCAACACTAAATGGTCCCTAGTGTGTGAATGTTGTCTGTCTATCTGTGTTGGCCCTGCGATGAGGTGGCGACTTGTCCAGGGTGTACCCCACCTTCCGCCCGATTGTAGCTGAGATAGGCGCCAGTGCCCCCCGCGACCCTGAAAGGGAATAAGCGGTAGAAAATGGATGGATGGATGGGTTTACAATGTTTTACTTTAATTTTATGGTTTTCGTTTGTCAGCCGTAGCTGCCAGTAGATGACCGTTTTCTTTTTCAAATTTTGTTTTACAAAGACCACTGCCTGCTTCTGATAGGACGGCAAGTCCTGGCCCCGCATCCCCCCTGGTTGTCAGCCCCTTAGTAGTGATGGTGCGACATACGTTCTGCCCTAAATACACCACAGACATAAAAGAGACTTGTGAACTCTCTTGTTGGCAACATTTCCCTCTGGTATTGACCGTATTTTCAGTGATTTCTGCATTGCATCTAAAATTAGCCCCGACAAAACCAGGATGATTTATTGCCAGGGGGAAAAATATTCCCGCGTGGGTCAGGCAAGTTCATTTGGCCAGTTCCTAATGGCCAGTAAACATATTCAGTTTATTGTGTCAATGTATCGCCACTAAACTTTCCATTGAATTCATGTGAAATACACAATGACCCTTATACTTTTGTAATGTTTATTGTATGTGTAGCTGCTGACAGAAACACATTGTATATACCAAATTTTTCGGAATATAAGTCGCTCTAGAGCATGGGTGTCAAACTCTGGCCCGCGGGCCAAATTTGGCCCTTGAGGCAATATCAAATTAACATTAGAGCTGGCCCGCCGGTACTATAATCGCACTGCCTTTAGCGTTGTCTACAATATGTTGTCACGTCCGCATTTACTCCATACAAGTCACATGATATTTGTGACTTGTACACACACTTAAGTGAATGCCATGCATACTTGCTCAACAGCCATACAGGTCAGACTGAGGGTGGCCGTATAAACAACTTTAACACTGTTACAAATATGCGCCACACTGTGAACCCACACCATACATTTCGGGAGAACATCCGCACCGTAAATAAATGATAAATGGGTTGTACTTGTATAGCGCTTTTCTACCTTCAAGGTACTCAAAGCGCTTTGACACTACTTCCACATTTACCCATTCACACACACATTCACACACTGATGGAGGGAGCTGCCATGCAAGGCGCCAACCAGCACCCATCAGGAGCAAGGGTGAAGTGTCTTGCTCAGGACACAACGGACGTGACGAGGTTGGTACTAAGTGGGAATTGAACCAGGGACGCATGGGTTCCGCACGGCCACTCTCCCCACTGCGCCACGCCGTCCCAACACAACATAAACACAACAGAACAAATACCCAGAACCCCTTGCAGCACTGACTACCACCAAAACCTGCCCCCCACCACCAACCCCACCCATCCCATTATTATTTTATTTTAAGATTTATTAGCCTGTGGAAAAATGTAATGTTGATATTTACCTCAGAAGGCTGCAAATAGAAAAGAGGCATTAAATGCTTTATTTAAATTGTGTTTATTTTACCTTTTTTTTTGTTTGTTTGTTTTTTGAATGTGGATTTTGCACTATTAAGTTGTATAATTATTGCTTGTTCCATATTCATTGTTCAAGCAAAACAGTGTAGCAAACTGAGCAATAATTAACAATTTATTCATGCACATTCTCTTGTTACTTCAAAGCTTGAATGTTTGATTCATTCATTATTGTTATTTTATTTTCAAATTTATTATTAGCCTGTGGACAAAGTTTATTTTGATATTTACCTCAGAAGGCTGCAAATAGAAAAGAGGCAATCATTTTATTTAAATTATATTTAATTATTATTATTATTATTTGAAACTGGATTTTGCATGTCACTAAAGTCAAGCTGGGGACATCTCTGCGCTGCTGATCCGCCTCCGCTTGGGATGGTTTCCTGCTGGCTCCGCTGTGAACGGGACTCTCGCTGCTGTGTTGGATCCGCTTTGGACTGGACTCTCGCGACTGTGTTGGATCCATTATGGATTGATCTTTCACAGTATCATGTTCTCATAGTCATCATTGTCACCGACGTCCCACTGGGTCATTATTGTCACCGACGTCCCACTGGGTGTGAGTTTTCCTTGCCCTTATGTGGGCCTACCGAGGATGTCGTGGTGGTTTGTGCAGCCCTTTGAGACACTAGTGATTTAGGGCTATATAAGTAAACATTGATTGATTGATTGATATAAGCCTTGCTTGTTCAATATTTGTTTGGGTCCCTTTTAAAAGGTTCATTTGTTCAACCTTGGCCCGCGGCTTTGTTCCGTTTAAAATGTTATCCCACTCTGTATTTGACTTTGACAACCCTGCTCTAGAGTATAAGTCGCACCCGCCGAAAATGCATAATAAAGAAGGAAAAAAACATATATAAGTCACATTTTTGGGGGAAATTTATTTGATAAGACCAACACCAAGAATAGACATTTGAAAGGCAATTTAAAATAAATAAAGAATAGTGAACAACAGGCTGAATAAGTGTACGTTATATGAGGCATAAATAACCAACTGACAAGGTGCCTGGTATGTTAACCTAACATATTATGGTAAGAGTCATTCAAATAACTATAACATATAGAACATGCTATACGTTTACCAAACAATCCGTCACTCTTAATCGATAAATCCCTTGAAATCTTATACGTCTAGTCTCTTATGTGAATGAGCTAAATAATATTATTTGATATTTTACAGTACACCCTTTGTCACCGATTCTGTTCATAACTTTTATGGACAGAATTTCTAGGCGCAGTCAAGGCGTTGAGGGGTTCCGGTTTGGTGGCCACGGGATTAGGTCTCTGCTTTTTGCAGATGATGTGGTCCTGATGGCTTCATCTGACCGGGATCTTCAACTCTCACTGGATCGGTTCGCAGCCGAGTGTGAAGCGACCGGAATGAGAATCAGCACCTCCAAGTCCGAGTCCATGGTTCTCGCCCGGAAAAGGGTGGAGTGCCATCTCCGGGTTGGGGAGGAGACCCTGCCCCAAGTGGAGGAGTTCAAGTACCTAGGAGTCTTGTTCACGAGTGAGGGAAGAGTGGATCGTGAGATCGACAGGCGGATCGGTGCGGCGTCTTCAGTAATGCGGACGTTGTATCGATCCGTTGTGGTGAAGAAGGAGCTGAGCCGGAAGGCAAAGCTCTCAATTTACCGGTCGATCTACGTTCCCATCCTCACCTATGGTCATGAGCTTTGGGTCATGACCGAAAGGATAAGATCACGGGTACAAGCGGCCCCAATGAGTTTGAGTCTCTCCCTTAGAGATAGGGTGAGAAGCTCTGCCATCCGGGAGGAACTCAAAGTAAAGCCGCTGCTCCTTCACATCGAGAGGAGCCAGATGAGGTGGTTCGGGCATCTGGTCAGGATGCCACCCGAACGCCTCCCTAGGGAGGTGTTTAGGGCACGTCCAACCGGTAGGAGGCCACGGGGAAGACCCAGGACACGTTGGGAAGACTATGTCTCCCGGCTGGCCTGGGAACGCCTCGGGATCCCCCGGGAAGAGCTAGACGAAGTGGCTGGGGAGAGGGAAGTCTGGGCTTCCCTGCTTGGGCTGCTGCCCCCGCGACCCGACCTCGGATAAGCGGAAGATGATGGATGGATGGATGGATTTTACAGTAATGTATTAATAATTTCACACATAAGTCGCTCCTGAGTATAAGTCGCACCCGTGGACAAACTATAAAAAAAACTGCGACTTGTAGTCCGAAAAATACGGTATTTTATATAATTAATGTCAGGCCTGGTCAAAAGGAGAGAGATAATATGCAGAGTAGGGAATATTTCCGCAGGCTTTTATTTTGAAAGCTTCCTTTCACCTCCAGAGTCAGGGTAATTCAATACCTACAATAACTAATCTAGTCGGCGAAAAAAGTTCCAAAAAAAAAAAGGGAACAACCGAAAACACAAAAACAATGAGGAACTCTAATTGGCGCCGTATATGTTATTGTCATGACGTGGACTTTGGTGCGGTTTGATTTCCCGTGATGCGAAGCGACTGAACCGGACACCACGTGAAGGTAATGACATCTTTTAATGAATTTATCAAAAGGTGAAAACAAAAGGCGCTCACAGCGGAGGTACAAAACTCGGCTAAGAAAACAAAAACTATTACTATAACGTAAACTATAGACATGAAAACATGAACTAAAAAAACTCACTAAACTGTGGCTTGGATAAACAAAAAATACGACGGTGGGAAGAAAAGGGCAGCATGAACTATGACCTGGACAGAGTACTCCTCAGAGTGTCAAGAGTGCAGAGCATGAATGTGATGTTGCCAGGTCAGTACAGGCTTAAATAGTGGTGAGGTGATTAACAACAGGTGCGTGAGTCCAAATGAATCAGGTGCGTGACATGAGGACAGGTGAAAACTAATGGGTTGTCATGGAAACAAAACAGAGAGTGATAAAACAGGAACTGACAAAATCCAAAAACCAAACAGAACATAGCCAAACTAAACATGATCACCAAGACATGACAGTTATGAAATGTATTATAAACACAAAACGCTCCAACAGGAGGAAGAAAGAATGGCTATGAAAAATTTTACACTTTCTCTGATCTAATACGAGTTAACAAAAAATGTCACTCAAAAACTTGAGGAAAGAAAGGAAGCGTGAGAAAAATCTGACAACTCACCACTTTGGCTGTAAAACTAAATAACACAAAATCACTCTGCTGAGGAGGAGAAAAAGAAAACTCAAAATACCAACAAAGGAATTCAGGATCAAGGTATACCAACGTGACGGGAGGGTAGAGAGGCACAAATACTCATGACAAAATGGTAGAGAACAAGGGGAGGCGTGGGCTTATAAGACACATGAGGGTAATGGGAAACCGGTGGAAACAATCAGGGATGACGTCAGACTGATGACACAAAAGGAAGGGCAAGTGATCTGAGTAGCAGGAGTGTATATTCTAGCGTCCCGGAAGAGTGAGTGCTGCAAGGGGTTCTAGGTATGTGTTATGTTGTGTTTATTTTGTGTTACCGTGCAGATGTTCTCCCGAAATGTGTTTGCCATTCTTGTTTGGTGTGGGTTCACAGTGTGGTGCATATTTGTAACAGTGTTAAAGTTGTTTATACGGCCACCCTCAGTGTGACCTGTAAGGCTGTTGACCAAGTATGCGTGCATTCACTTGTTACCGTGCAGATGTTCTCCCGAAATGTGTTTGCCATTCTTGTTTGGTGTGGGTTCACAGTGTGGTGCATATTTGTAACAGTGTTAAAGTTGTTTATACGGCCACCCTCAGTGTGACCTGTAAGGCTGTTGACCAAGTATGCGTGCATTCACTTGTTTGTGTGTGAAAAGCTGTAGATATTATGTGATTGCGCCAGCACGCAAAGTCAGTGCCTTTAAGGTACGCCCCAAATGTTGTTGTCTGGGTGGAAATCGGGAGAAATTCGGGAGAATGGTTGCCCTGGGACATTTTCGGTAGGGGCACTGAAATTCGGTAGTCTCCCGAGAAAATCGTGAGGGTTGGCAAGTACGACTGGGAGACGCAACTGCTCTGTACTTCTTCCTACATCCGTGTACCACTCCATACATTTTAAAAAGTCATACATTTTACTTTTTGAAACCGATACCTATAATTTCCGATATACCATTTTAAAGCATTTCTAACTCCAACCATAGATGGAAGACAAGTACAACTGCCTTAAAAGATCAGCACTCATGCTTCGCACCACGGACTACTGTCAGGATTCTCTGTTATTGAATCCCAAGTTGCAGAGACGGAGGCAGGCATGGTATATGAAAACCTGATTTAATTAAAACTACACAAGAACAAACGAAAAGCACGCACGTGGGCGGAATAACAAACTAAGAGAGCTAGCACTGGGAGCTAGAAAAACAAAAAGGAACTTTAGCATGGAAGCTAGAGGTTAACAAACAGAAAAACCGGAAATAGCCAATGGCTAACAAAAACAGCTTACCGCTACGACGACCAGGACAAGATGTAGCACGACAGGTAGTAGCTGAAATGATGCCAGACACGACAGGTAGGAAAGACACAGGAGTGACATGAGGCAACGACAATACAATAATCCAGCACTGACTGGAGGAACAAAGCAGGTAAAATAGGAGTTGGCTGATTGACACCAGGTGTGACCAGATGCCAATCAGCCGCAGCTGAGTGAAGACAGGACACAGGGAGACAAACAGGAAGCTGAACCAAAATAAGAGCACTAGACAGGAAATACTAAACACACAGAGGAGAAACTAAAACACAAACAAACTGTCAATGGCAACTCTGACAGGTACAGTGAAACAGGGAAATGTGCAATTATATTCCTTTACTGGCAGAGCAGGAAGGTGCTAGGAGTACATTTGTGGCAAAATTTCATATGAAGTGCCCTGTCATTCAATAACGAAAAGAAATATGCAATTATTTGTGTAAAACAGGGCCCTCTATGGATTCCAGGGCCCAAAATTGAAACATTTAGCCAATTTTGCAAAACCATTTTGACTACGCCAGTGCCATGTGTGTACTCGCAGCTGTAACTGTTAGAGTCCTGACATGCTGATGTGTTTCCATGGCGACACTCAATATTTCACATTTGCTGTCTCTTTAAAGACAAAAATCAACCATCCAATCTCACAGGCAGGAACCCGTGGCGACGCCTGTCCCTGTACCCGCTAGTCCCTGCCAGAAATATGTGCCACATTCTGCGTGTGTGTGTGTGTGTGTGTGTGTGTGTGTGTGTGTGTGTGTGTGTGTGTGTGTGTGTGTGTGTGTGTGGACTGCACCTCATTTAGCTGTGCTCCACAGGGGCGTAAAAAATCATCAGAGGGAGGCTGCAAGAAGAGAATAAACAAATAAATCAGGAGAAGGTCTACATACTTTGAGCACAAGATGTACACAATATATCTGCAAACGTTTGTATACATACAGTGGGGCAAAAAAGTATTTTGGCAGCCACCGATTGTGCAAGTTCTCCCACTTAAAATGATGACAGAGGTCTGTAATTTTCATCATAGGTACACTTCAACTGTGAGAGACAGAATGTGAAAACAAAATCCAGGAATTCGCATTGTAGGAATTTTAAAATAATTTATTCGTAAATTATGGTGGAAAATAAGTATTTGGTCAACCATCCAAAGCTCTCACTGATGGAAGGAGGTTTAGGCTCAAAATCTCACGATACATGGCCCCATTCATTCTTTCCTTAACACGGATCAATCGTCCTGTCCCCTTAGCAGAAAAACAGCCCCAAAGCATGATGTTTCCACCCCCATGCTTCACAGTAGGTATGGTGTTCTTGGGATGCAACTCAGTATTCTTCTTCCTCCAAACAAGACGAGTTGAGTTTATACCAAAATGGATACATGGATGATACAGCAGAGGATTGGGAGAATGTCATGTGGTCAGATGAAACCAAAATAGAACTTTTTGGTATAAACTCAACTGGTCGTGTTTGGAGGAAGAAGAATACTGAGTTGCATCCTAAGAACACCACACCTACTGTGAAGCATGGGGGTGGAAACATCATGCTTTGGGGCTGTTTTTCTGCTAAGGGGACAGGACGATTGATCCGTGTTAAGGAAAGAATGAATGGGGCCATGTATCGTGAGATTTTGAGCCAAAACCTCCTTCCATCAGTGAAAGTTTTGAATGGTTGACCAAATACTTATTTTCCACCTTAATTTACTAATAAATTCTTTAAAATTCCTACAATGTGAATTCCTGGATTTTTTTTTCACATTCTGTCTCTCACAGTTGAAGTGTACCTATGATGAAAATTACAGACCTCTGTCATCATTTGAAGTGGGAGAACTTGGTGTTGGGTTTTATCAAATAACTTTCCCAAAATGCGACCTATACATGTGGTTTTCCTTCTTTATTATGCATTTTCGGCAGGTGCGACTTATACACCGAAAAATGCGGTTATATTTAGGGACGGCCTGGCGCAGTGGAAAAGAGTGGCCGTGCGCAACCCAGGGGTCCCTGGTTCAAATCCCACCTAGTACCAACCTCGTCACGTCCGTTGTGTCCTGAGCAAGACACTTCACCCTTGCTCCTGATGGGTGCTGGTTGGCGCCTTGCATGGCAGCTCCCTCCATCAGTGTGTGAATGTGTGTGTAAATGTGGAAGTAGTGTCAAAGCGCTTTGAGTACCTTGAAGGTAGAAAAGCGCTATACAAGTACAACCCATTTATCATTTATATATATATACATATATACATATACAATATATATATATATATACATACACACACACATATATATATATATATAATTATTATGTGTATTGCATTTGCGCATATTTATAACAAATATAACAAAGTTCTTTACCTGGTCTCCTTCTTCCACAGCCACGTATGCGCACTGCCCCCTGAGGCCTGGGGGAGTAATTCAACAGCTTAGCAAACAACAAACAAAACATTTTTCCAATAAGAACTTCTGGTCTATAAGGCAGAAAATGGATGGATGGTCTATACAGAATAAAATGGTAGTATGCATTCATAAAAATCATAATTTGCTGAAATTAATTTTGTCATTAGCTGTGCTAAGCAATGACCGACTGTATCGGACTTATATTGTTCATAATGGGAAAAAATTGCTTCGATTTTCGTACAATTAGGTTTTTGCGCTTCTTGTAACAGATTAGTCACAAAAAGGGAGAAAAAAATTATTGAATCGCACGCGCTGCAATAAAAGTGGCCCCTCGTGGAGCAGATGCAATATTGCGTGGTGACATTTTAAATGAATGGACGGAGAATCGGCATAGAAATTGTGAAGGTTAACGTCTAAAAATAGAGAGGAAGAAATATACTCTCCTCAAGCATGTTGGCGGCCAACACAAATGCCGGGGGAAAAAAACGTCTAAATGACATATTTCAATGCATGAGGATTGTGATCAGAGCATCGCTGGGAGATAAGATGGCGGCGACTGCGGCGACTGCGGCGACTGCGGCGACTGCGGCGACTGCGGCAGGCGAGCTCTCCCCCGCCGAACCCCCTTCCATGTCGTTTGCTTATTTATTGGCTTTTATGTCCTTCGCAGACAAATTAAACAGAACTGGCGCGGCTGGAAATCCTTTTTTCTTTCCTTGACGGTTTTCTCTTAAATGTGAGAACTTCTCAAGCAAGTTTGCAGTTTAACAGTTTAAAGATTGCCTGGGAGCTTTTAGTGCTTTGTGATTCTAGAGAATTGTCCTTTTTTTTATTTTTTATTTTTTTAAATGACCCGTGAGAGAACGTGGAAGTGCTTCAGGAAGTAAATGAACCTCGCTTTAAATAGCATTGATCATTTCCTGTGTGTGCGCGCTCGTGTCGGCGTATACAAACCCCGTTTCCATATGAGTTGGGAAATTGTGTTAGATGTAAATATAAACGGAATACAATGATTTGCAAATCATTTTCAACCCATATTCAGTTGAATATGCTACAAAGACAACATATTTGATGTTCAAACTCATAAACTGAATTTTTTTTGGCAAATAATAATTAACTTAGAATTTCATGGCTGCAACACATGCCAAAGTAGTTGGGAAAGGGCATGTTCACCACTGTGTTACATCACCTTCTCTTTTAACAACACTCAATAAACGTTTGGGAACTGAGGAGACTAATTGTTGAAGCTTTGAAAGTAGAATTTTTTCCTATTCTTGTTTTATGTAGAGCTTCAGTCGTTCAACAGTGCTGGGTCTCTGCTGTCGTATTTTACGCTTCATAATGCGCCACACATTTTCGATGGGAGACAGGTCTGGACTGAAATTAAATGATAACGATAAATGTGTTGTACTTGTATAGCACTTTTCTACCTTCAAGGTACTCAAAGCGCTTTGACACTACTTCCACATTCACCCAATCACACACACCCATTCACACACTGATGGAGGGAGCTGCCATGCAAGGCGCTAACCAGCACCCATCAGGAGCAAGGGTGAAGTGTCTTGCTCAAAGACACAACGGACGTGACGAGGTTGGTACTAGGTGGGGATTGAACTAGGGACCCTCAGGTTGCGCTCGGCCACTATCTCACTGCGCCACGCCATCCCCTCACTCTTTTTTTACGAAGCCACGCTGTTGTAACACGTGCGGCCATGCCGCTTACGTGGAGTGATTTCTCCAGATTCTCTAAACCTTTCGATGGTATTATGGACCGTAGATGTTTAAATCTCTAAATTTCTTGCCATTGCACTTTGAGAAACGTTGTTCTTCAATGTTTATCAATCAATGTTTATTTATATAGCCCCAAATCACAAATGTCTCAAAGGACTGCACAAATCATTACGACTACAACATCCTCGGAAGAACCCACAAAAGGGCAAGGAAAACTCACACCCAGTGGGCAGAGAGAATTCAGATCCAGTGGGACGCCAGTGACAATGCTGACTATGAGAAACCTTGGAGAGGACCTCAGATGTGGGCAACCCCCCCCCTCTAGGGGACCGAAAGCAATGGATGTCGAGCGGGTCTAACATGATACTGTGAAAGTTCAATCCATAGTGGCTCCAAGACAGCAGCGAGAGTCCCGTCCACAGGAAACCATCTCAAGCGGATCAGCTTAAACTTTTTACTTTTTACTACTCAGTGGCCTAGTGGTTAGAGCAGGGGTAGGGAACCTATGGCTCTAGAGCCAGATGTGGCTCTTTTGATGACTGCATCTGGCTCTCGGATAAATCTGAGCTGACATTGCGTAACACGATAAGTAATGAATAATTCCACTTGTAATCACAGTGTTAAAAATAACGCTCAAAATATCAAAAATCCTCATGTATTTTGAATCCATCCATCCGTTCCTACCGCACCTGTTCAAGAAGTTGCGTTAATGGTAAGAAGTTATGTATTTATTATTGGTTAGTGTGGGGCTTGCCATCCTGGGGGTTCTTCAGACCACCAAGCACCGACAAGAAAGCCTGTTTCAGGGTTACAATATTGTTTTGTTTTTCAATAAGTCTCTCAGTTGCTTCCTAGCAATTGTCTTTTCCTTTTTCGTTCTCGCTCGCACTCTGGCTCCAGCCCCAACCCTGTCTCTCCTCCTGGCTGCTGCTTATAACAGAGCGACAGGTGATTAGATAACAAGGCAAAGGTGGGCCATCTACGCACCTGTCGCTAATTTGGAGGCCGATCCTGGCAACACCCCGCTTCGATGCAGGCCCGCAGGCCACGCCCCCCTCCACAGTTAGCTTCAGAATAACAATGTTATTACAAAGAATAAGAGACCTTTTATACTCTAGAAATGCACACATTTAGTTGTTCAGTGTTGACAATTTTTTTTTATGGCTCTTTCGGAAAAACATTTTAAAATATTTGGATTCTTGGCTCTCTCAGCCAAAAAGGTTCCCGACCCCTGGGTTAGAGCATGGGTGTCAAACTCTGGCCATATTTGGCCCGCAGTGTAATTTAATTTGGCCCTTGAGGCAATATCAATTTAGCATTAGAGCTGGCCCGCCGGTGTTATACAGCGTCAGTGCCGCTGTAACGCCGCATTCACCGCTAATACTCATACTTGCCAACCCTCCTAATTTTCCCAGTAGACTCACGAAGTTTAGTCCCCCTCCCGAAAATCTCCCGGGGCAACCATTCTCCCGAATTTCTACTGATTTCCACCCGGACAACTATATTGGGGGCGTGCATTTAAGGCACTGCCTTTAGTGTTCTCTACAACCTGTCGTCACGTCCGCTTTTCCTCCATACTAACAGCGTGTTACATAATATTTGTGGCTTTTACACACACACACACACACACACACACAAGTGAATGCAAGGCATACTTGGTCAACAGCCATACAGGTCACACTGAGGGTGGCCAAATAAACAACTTTAACACTTTTACAAATATGTGCCACACTGTGAAGCCACACCAAACAAGAATGACAAACACATTTCGGGTGAACATCCGCACTGTAACACAACAGAACAAATACCCAGAACCCCTTGCAGCACTAACTCTTCCGGGAAACTTCCAGCAAACTGAGCCATAATTAACGTTTTATTCATGCATTTTCTCTTGCTACTTCAAGGCTTGAATGTTTGGTTCATTCATTATTGTTATTTTATTTTCAAATGTATTATTAGCCTGTGGAAAAAAATGATATTTACCTCAGAAGATTGCAAATAGAAAAAAAGGCATTACATTTTTATTTAAATTTTATTTGATATGCCATTGATAATGTTTTAATTATTATTATTATTTGAAACTGGATTTTGCATGTCACTAAAGTTATACAAGCCTTGCTTGTTCAATATTTAATGCAAATCTTGTTTGGGTCCCTATTAAAAGGTTAATTTGTTCAACCTTGGCCCGCGGCTTTGTTCCGTTTAAAATTTTGGCCCACTCTGTATTTGAGTTTGACACCCCTGGGTTGGAGTGTCCGCCCTGAGATCGGTTTGATTGGGAGTTCAAATCTCGGCCGAGTCATACCAAGGACTATGAAAATGGGACCCATTACCTCCCTGCTTGGCACTCAGCATCAAGGGTTGGAATTGGGGGTTAAATCACCAACAATGATTCCCGAGCGCGGCATCACTGCTGCCCACTGCTCCCCTCACCTCCCAGGGGGTGATCAAGGGTGATGGGTCAAATGCAGAGAATCATTTCGAGTGTGTGTGACAATCATTGGTACTTCAACTTTAAGTGTTTGACTATTTGAGCATTATTTGGGAAGCTGTTTTTATAGCCAATCATGGCACCCACCTGTTTCCAATTAGCCTGCACACCAGTGGGATGTTCCAAATAAGCGTTTGATGAGCATTCCTCAACTTCATTGGTATTTAATGCCACCTTTCCCGACTCCTTTGTCACGTGCTGCTGGCATCAAATTCTAAAGTTAATGATTATTTGAAAAAGAGTTTGACATTAAATATCAATCAATCAATCAATGTTTACTTATATAGCCCTAAATCACTAGTGTCTCAAAGGGCTGCACAAACCACTACGACATCCTCGGGCAAGGAAAACTCACACCCAGTGGGACATCGGTGACAATAATGACTATGAGAACATGATACTGTGATACTGATGATACTGATGACTATGAGAACATATGAGAACATGATACTGTGAAAGATCAATCCATAATGGATCCAACACAGTCGCGAGAGTCCAGTCCAAAGCGGATCCAACACAGCAGCGAGAGTCCCGTTCACAGCGGAGCCAGCAGGAAACCATCCCAAGCGGAGGCGGATCAGCAGCGCAGAGATGTCCCCAGCCGATACACAGGCGAGCAGTACATGGCCACCGGATCGGACCGGACTCCCTCCACAAAGGAGAGTGGGACATAGAAGAAAAAGAAAAGAAACGGCAGATCAACTGGTCTAAAAAGGGAGTCTATTTAAAGGCTAGAGTATACAAATGAGTTTTGAGGTGAGACTTAAATGCTTCTACTGAGGTAGCATCTCGAACTGTTACCGGGAGGGCATTCCAGAGTACTGGAGCCCGAACGGAAAACGCTCTACAGCCCGCAGACTTTTTTTGGGCTTTGGGGATCACTAATAAGCCGTAGTCCTTTGAACGCAGATTTCTTGCCGGGACATATGGTACAATACAATCGGCAAGATAGGATGGAGCTAGACCGTGTAGTATTTTATACGTAAGTAGTAAAACCTTAAAGTCACATCTTAAGTGCACAGGAAGCCAGTGCAGGTGAGCCAGTATAGGTATATATGTATGTATATATGTATATAAAGGTATATACAGTATAGGTATATATGTATATAAAGGTATATACAGTATAGGTATATATGTATGTATATATGTATATAAAGGTATATACAGTACAGGTATATATGTATGTATATAAAGGTATATACAGTATAGGTATATATGTATGTATATATGTATATAAAGGTATATACAGTACAGGCGTAATGTGATCAAACTTTCTTGTTCTTGTCAAAAGTCTAGCAGCCGCATTTTGTACCAACTGTAATCTTTTAATGCTAGACATGGGGAGACCCCAAAATAATACGTTACAGTAGTCGAGGCGAGACGTAACAAACGCATGGATAATGATCTCAGCGTCTTTAGTGGACAGAATGGAGCGAATTTTAGCGATGTTGTGGAGATGAAAGAAGGCCGTTTTAGTAACGCTTTTAATGTGTGCCTCAAAGGAGAGAGTTGGGTCGAAGATAATACCCAGATTCTTTACCGCGTCGCCTTGTTTTATTGTTTGGTTGTCAAATGTTAGAGTTGTATTATTAAATAGAGTTCGGTGTCTAGCAGGACCGATAATCAGCATTTCCGTTTTTTTGGCATTGAGTTGCAAAAAAGTTGTCTTTGTAGCATATTCAACTGAATACGGTTTGCAAATCATTGTATTCCGTTTATATTTACATCTAACACAATTTCCCAACTCATATGGAAACGGGGTTTGCAACTTTGTGTGTGGTCACCTTTACCTGCCTGGCTCGTCCTCGAAGAAGCTCTCTCCTGCTTGCCTTTGTTTAGCGAGCACACTTGCAATCAAGATAAGAAGACTCTTCACTCTGGCTTCACTTCAATCACACCAAATCAGCACACTTTATTATTCCTCATGCCTTTCAAAAAACAATCAAGACGCTTTTTTTTTTTTTTTCCTTCCAGTCTTTCTCGCCACGATGGTCATAAAGGCCGTAGGTTTAACTCCCGGCGAGATGCGCTCGCACGCAGCGTGCCTGACGCCAAGGTGTCCACGGGCGGATTAGCGCGATCAGGGAGCGTCTTAGCGCCGTGCTTGACTTTGGCGAGGCTTGCGGCTTGACCTGTGGCCGGCGCCAAAAAGCCACATGGTGAGGCGACCGGTTTCGTTCCCACTTGAGACGGGTGTTGCTGTGATTGCATATTATCCAAACCTGCCGCGGGATTTGGGCAAAGATCCCTGCGAAGATTGCATGTCTCGGCGAAAGAAGGACTGTAAGCTCGCTCTTCAAATGATGATTCGTTTGTGTCAACTAGTTTTCAGAAAGAGGCGTCCAAATAGAACTGGGAGACTTACCCTACTTTTCGGACTATAAGTCGCAGTTTTTTTCATAGTTTGGCCGGTGGTGCGACTTATACTCAGGAGCGACTTATGTGTGAAATTATTAACACATTACCGTAAAACAGGGGTGTCGAACTCAAATACAGAGTGGGCCAATATTTCTAACGGAACAAAGCCGCGGGCCAAGGTTGAACAAATTAACCTTATAATAGGGACTCAAACAAGTTTTGCATTAAATATTGAACAAGCAAGGCTTATATAACTTTAGTGACATGCAAAATCCAGTTTCAAATAATAATAATAATAATAAAAATATCAATGGCGTATCAAATTAAATTTAAATAAAAATGTAATGCCTTTTTTTCTATTTGCAATCTTCTGAGGTAAATATCATTTTTTTTCCACAGGCTAATAATACATTTGAAAAGAAAATAATAATGAATGAACCAAACATTCAAGCCTTGACGTAGCAAGAGAAAATGCATGAATAAAACGTTAATTATGGCTCAGTTTGCTGGAAGTTTCCCGGAATAGTTAGTGCTACAAAGGGTTCTGGGTATTTGTTCTGTTGTGTTACGGTGCGGATGTTCACCCGAAATGTGTTTGTCATTCTTGTTTGGTGTGAGTTCACAGTCTGGCGCATATTTGTAACAGTGCTAAAGTTGTTTATACGGCCACCCTCAGTGTGACCTGTATGGCTGTTGACCAAGTATGCCTTGCATTCACTTGTGTATGTGTGTGTGTGTAAAAGCCACAAATATTATGTAACACGCTGTTAGTATGGAGGAAAAGCGGACGTGACGACAGGTTGTAGAGAACGCTAAAGGCAGTGCCTTAAATGCACGCCCCCAATATAGTTGTCCAGGTGGAAATCGGTAGAAATTCGGGAGAATGGTTGCCCCGAGAGATTTTCGGGAGGGGCACTGAACTTCGTGAGTCTACCGGGAAAATTAGGAGGGTTGGCAAGTATGAGTATTAGCGGTGGGCCAACATTTTAAACGGAACAAAGCCGCGGGCCAAGATTGAACAAATTAACCTTTTAATAGGGACCCAAACAAGTTTTGCAATAAATATTGAACAAGCAAGGCTTATATAACTTTAGTGACATGCAAAATCCAGTTTCAAATAATAATAATAATAATAAAAATATCAATGGCATATCAAATTAAATTTAAATAAAAATGTAATGCCTTTTTTTCTATTTACAATCTTCTGAGGTAAATATCATTTTTTTCCACAGGCTAATAATACATTTGAAAATAAAATAATAATGAATGAACCAAACATTCAAGCCTTGACGTAGCAAGAGAAAATGCATGAATAAAACGTTAATTATGGCTCAGTTTGCTGGAAGTTTCCCGGAATAGTTAGTGCTGCAAGGGATTCTGGGTATTTCTTCTGTTGTGTTACGGTGCGGATGTTCACTCGAAATGTGTTTGTCATTCTTGTTTGGTGTGAGTTCACAGTGTGGCGCATATTTGTAACAGTGCTAAAGTTGTTTATACGGCCACCCTCAGTGTGACCCGTATGGCTGTTGACCAAGTATGCCTTGCATTCACTTGTGTATGTGTGTGTGTGTAAAAGCCACAAATATTATGTAACACGCTGTTAGTATGGAGGAAAAGCGGACGTGACGACAGGTTGTAGAGAACGCTAAAGGCAGTGCCTTAAATGCACGCCCCCAATATAGTTGTCCAGGTGGAAATCGGTAGAAATTCGGGAGAATGGTTGCCCCGAGAGATTTTCGGGAGGGGCACTGAACTTCGTGAGTCTACTGGGAAAATTAGGAGGGTTGGCAAGTATGAGTATTAGCGGTGAATGCGGCGTTACAGCGGCACCGACGCTGTATAACACCGGCGGGCCAGCTCTAATGCTAGATTGATATTGCCTCAAGGGCCAAATTAAATTACACGGCGGGCCAAATTCGGCCCACGGGCCAGAGTTTGACACCCAAGCCGTAAAACATCAAATAATATTATTTCGCTCATTCACGTAAGAGACTAGACGTATAAGATTGCATGGGATTTAGCGATTAGGAGTGACAGATTATTTGGTAAACATATAGCATGTCAGGCTTGCCACTGACAGTTTGTTTGTGTTTTAGTTTGTCCTTAGTTCCTATCAGCACTCTCATTTTGGTTCAGCTTCCTGTTTGTCTCCCTGAGTGCTTTGTTTCCCCTCAGGTGCGGCTGATTGGCACCCGGCCAAAAAACAAAACCGAACTTGACCAAAACAAAACATGATCATGTAGACGTGACACGCATTCAACAATACCGCGACAATAATGATAACTGTGACAATTTTGGCTGCAAAACCTCGATATAAAATTGTCATATTGCTACATTCCTGTAATGGTATTGACTGGGAACTTTTCGCAGAGCTCCATGCTCTCAACAAAAACACGGTAACTTAAGAATGTTTAGTTGAATCAACGCTAAATTTGGTGTGTAAAATCAGAGCAAGGTTGGTTGAAAAACATATCTTTGCATTGGGTGGGGCTGTATGCCCATAAGTCATTGACCATTTGTCTGTTGATTATACAACTTTAAGTATTATGCTAGCAAGGTGTACTAATTATTTTGACCACAACCCTTTGAGGGCACCACAAATGTGTTTTACAGTAAGTTGTCTTATATTCTTTTACAAAACCCAAAACCAGTGCAGTTGGGACGTTGTGTAAATCGTAAATAAAAACCGAATACAATGAAATGCAAATTATTTTCAACCTGTATTCAATTGAATTGACTGCAAAGACAAGATATTTAACATTCGAACTGGAAAACTTTTTTTTTTCAAATATTATCTCATTTGAAATGTGATGCCTGCAATATGTTTCAAAAATGCTGACACAAGTAACAAAAAAAAAAAGACTTTTAAAGTTGAGGAATGCTCATCAAACACTTATTTGGAACATCCCACAGGAGTGCAGGCTAATTGGGAACAGGTGGGTGCCATGATTGGGTATAAAAACAGCTTCCATGAAATGCTAAGTCATTCACAAACAAGGACGGGGCGAAGGTCACCGATTTGTAAGATAATTGTCGAAAAGTTCTAGAACAACATTTCTCAACGAGCTATTGCAAGGAATTTAGGGATTTTACCATCGACGGTCCGTAAAATCATCAAAACGTTCAGAGTATCTGGAGAAATACCTGCACGTAAGCGATGATATTATGGACTTTTGAGCCCTCAGGCGGTACTGCATCAAAAACCGACATCAATGTGTAAAGGATATCACCACATGGGCTCAGGAACACTTCAGAAAACCACTGTCAGTAACTACAGTCCGTTGCTACATCTGTCAGTGCAAGTTAAAACTCTACTATGCAAATAGAAAGCCATTTATCAACAACACCCGGAAACGCTGCCGGCTTCGCTGGGCCCAAATTCATCTAAGATGGACTGTTGCAAAGTGGAAAAGTGTTCTGTGGTCTGACGAGTCCATGTTTCAAATTATTTTTGGAAACTGTGGACGTCGTGTCCTCTGGAACAAAGAAGAAAAGAACCATCCGGATTGTTATAGGCACAAAGTTCAAAAGCCAGAATCTGTGATGGTATGGGGGTGTATTATTGCCCAAAGCATGAGTAACTTACACATCTGTGAAGGCACCATTAATGCTAAAAGGTACATACAGGTTTTGGAGCAACATATGTTGTCATCCAAGCAACGTTATCATGGACGCCCCTGCTTATTTCAGCAGGACAATGCCAAGCCACGTGTTACAACAGTGTGGCTTCATAGTAAAAGAGTGCGGGTACTTTCCTGGCCCGCCTGCAGTCTAGAGCTGTCTCCCATGGAAAATGTGTGGCGCATTATGAAGCGTAAAATGCGACAACAGACCCCAGACTGTTGAACAACTTAAGCCGTATATCAAGTAAGAATGGTAAAGAATTCCACTTTCAGAGCTTCAACATTTAGTTTCCTCAGTTCCCAAACGTTTATTGAGTGTTTTAAAAAGAGAAGGTGATGTAACACAGTGGAGAACATGCCCTTTCCCAACTACTATGCCACGTGTTGCAGCCATGAAATTCGAAGTTAATTATTTTTTTGCATAAAAAAAATAAAGTTAATGAGTTTGAACATCAACTATGTTGTCTTTGTAGTGCATTCAATTGAATATGGGTTGAAAAATATTAGCAAATCATTGTATTCTGTTTTTATTTACAATTTACACAACGTGCCAACTTCACTGGTTTTGGGTTTTGTACATGATTGTTGGCGACTTGTCCAGGGTGTACCCCGCCTTCCGCCCGATTGTAGCTGAGATAGGCGCCAGCGCCCCCCGCGACCCTAAAAGGGAATAAGCGGTAGAAAATGGATGGATGGATGTTGATAAATATCTCCTATGCCAGCAGAGGGCAGTAGTCTGCACTGGCTATTGTTGGTCTCATTTCACCATGGCATGGTTACGAACCCTTCAGTCACGGACACAATCGAACCAAATTGAAGAACTTTACCGCTCTCCCTGAGAAAACATTCGAGCTCAATTATCCGTAAAAGATGGCACCCGGCGCTGACGGCTGCCAACAGGCTGAACACACCAGCAGGCTTTGGACCAAGTATTGAACCCAATGACAAATATTGTCATCAGTGAAAATTGGGTCAAATCTTGGCCTTCTCCCTGGACTTCACCCTGAGGCCCAACGATTAACTAAATCCGCAATGACAGACGGTTTCCTTCGGCGTCTTTCCTCCGCTGCCAACGTAATGATAAATTAGAAAAACGCAGCCATCAGTCATGCTAATGAAAGCTCAGATGGAAGGATGTGATTGGCTGCGGGCATTTTGTTGACGCCATGTCAAGACAGACGCGCTGTTGTTCCTCGGGCTTGCGCTAATTAGTCGCACGGAACGGGGCGGAAAGTGCTTGTGGGCCGCGGCGGTACGGCGGCGTGCCCGCCTTGAAAAATAAAGCTGTCAGCGGGAACACAAGGGAGAGGGAGAGATGAATAAGTCGTAATTACACAGCTGCAGTTTGAGTATTTTGCAGGTTTCTACAGTAATGATTCAAAAGACGCCTTTGTTTGGGTATGCATGGATCTTTTTGTCCTTTATTTTCGGGGTTGAGCTTTATTGAAGAGAACAGAAGAAAGCAATGCGACTCACTCACTAGAAAGACAGCTTCATGATCAAATAGGATGAAGAGGCAATACATCAACGTCCTCAGTCATATCCAAACAAGCAAAAATACACGACATGAAAGAGGAGACCAGACCAAAGCAAATTAACAAGGAGGCTTAATCATGTTAAGAACTGACGACCTCTTGCGGATGCAACAGAACCACCCGGAAAATGCTAGAAATCGATAGGGCGGATGTACAGTATATGGCCAAAGTCTTCATTGTGGTTGGACTAAACAATGCACTGCAAAACCTGCATATTAAGTAAGATTAAAGGCCTACTGAAATGAGATTTTCTTATTCAAACGGGGATAGCAGGTCCATTCTATGTGTCATACTTGATCATTTCGCGTTATTGCCATATTTTTGCTGAAAGGATTTAGTAAAGAATATCAACGATAAAGTTCGCAACTTTAGGTCGCTAATAAAAAAGCCTTGCCTTTACCGGAAGTAGCAGACATTGAACATTGTTTACAATCATGGCCACCAGCAGCGAGAGCGATTCGGACCTAGAAAGCGACGATTTCCTCATTAATTTGAGCGATGATGAAAGATTCGTGGATGAGGAAAGTGAGAGTGAAGGACTAAACAAAAAATGGTAAATGGGTTATACTTGTATAGCACTTTTCTACCTTCAAGGTACTCAAAGCGCTTTGACACTATTTCCACATTCACCCATACACACACACATTCACACACTGATGGCGGGAGCTGCCATGCAAGGCCCTAACCACGAACCATCAGGAGCAAGGGTGAAGTGTCTTGCCCAAGGACACAACAGACGTGACGGGGTTGGTAGAAGGTGGGGATGGAACCAGGAACCCTCCGGTTGCTGGCACGGCCACTCTCCCAACCGCGCCACGCCGTCCCCCAAAAAAAAGAATAAAAAGAGGGCGGTGGGAGCGATTCAGATGTTATTAGACACATCTACTAGGATAATTCTAGAAATTCGACGATATAGTTCACAACTTTTGGTCGCTAATAAAAAGCCTTGCCTTTACCGGAAGTAGCAGACATTGTGTTGTGGAGCTCCTCACATCTGAACATTGTTTACAATCATGGCCACCAGCAGCGAGAGCGATTCGGACCTAGAAAGCGACGATTTCCCCATTAATTTGAGCGATGATGAAAGATTCGTGGATAAGGAAAGCGAGAGTGAAGGACTAGACAAAAAAAAGAAAAAAAAGAGGGCAGTGGTAGCGATTCAGATGTTATTAGACACATCTACTAGGATAATTCTGGAAATTCGACGATAAAGTTCGCAACTTTTGGTCGCTAATAAAAAAGCCTTGCCTTTACCGAAAGTAGCAGACATTGTGTTGTGGAGCTCCTCACATCTGAATGTTGTTTACAATCATGGCCACCAGCAGCGAGAGCGATTCGGACCTAGAAAGCGACGATTTCCCCATTAATTTGAGCGATGATGAAAGATTTGTGGATGAGGAAAGTGAGAGTGAAGGACTAAACAAAAAATGGTAAATGGGTTATACTTGTATAGCGCTTTTCTACCTTCAAGGTACTCAAAGCGCTTTGACACTATTTCCACATTCACCCATACACACACACATTCACACACTGATGGCGGGAACTGCCATGCAAGGCCCTAACCACGAACCATCAGGAGCAAGGGTGAAGTGTCTTGCCCAAGGACACAACAGACGTGACGGGGTTGGTAGAAGGTGGGGATGGAACCAGGAACCCTCCGGTTGCTGGCACGGCCACTCTCCCAACCGCGCCACGCCGTCCCCCAAAAAAAAGGAATAAAAAGAGGGCAGTGGGAGGGATTCAGATGTTATTAGACACATCTACTAGGATAATTCTGGAAATTCGACGATAAAGTTCGCAACTTTTGGTCGCTAATAAAAAAGCCTTGCCTTTACCGGAAGTAGCAGACATTGTGTTGTGGAGCTCCTCACATCTGAACATTGTTTACAATCATAGCCACCAGCAGCGAGAGCGATTCGGACCTAGAAAGCGACAATTTCCCCATTAATTTGAGCGATGATGAAAGATTTGTGGATGAGGAAAGTGAGAGTGAAGGACTAGAAAAAAAAAAGGATAAAAAGAGGGCAGTGGGAGCGATTCAGATGTCATTAGACACATCTACAAGGATAATTCCGGAAATTCAACGATAAAGTTCGCAACTTTTGGTCGCTAATAAAAAAGCCTTGCCTTTACCGGAAGTAGCAGACATTGTGTTGTGGAGCTCCTCACATCTGAACATTGTTTACAATCATGGCCACCAGCAGCGAGAGCGATTCGGACCTAGAAAGCGACGATTTCCTGATTAATTTGAGCGATGATGAAAGATTCGTGGATGAGGAAAGTGAGAGTGAAGGACTAAACAAAAAATGGTAAATGGGTTATACTTGTATAGCGCTTTTCTACCTTCAAGGTACTCAAAGCGCTTTGACACTATTTCCACATTCACCCATACACACACACATTCACACACTGATGGCGGGAGCTGCCATGCAAGGCCCTAACCACGAACCATCAGGAGCAAGGGTGAAGTGTCTTGCCCAAGGACACAACAGACGTGACGGGGTTGGTAGAAGGTGGGGATGGAACCAGGAACCCTCCGGTTGCTGGCACGGCCACTCTCCCAACCGCGCCACGCCGTCCCCAAAAAAAAAAGAATAAAAAGAGGGCGGTGGGAGGGATTCAGATGTTATTAGACACATCTACTAGGATAATTCTGGAAATTCGACGATATAATTCGCAACTTTTGGTCGCTAATAAAAAAGCCTTGCTGGTTAACATCTAAATGCATAAGTTCATTCCAGACAGGTAATAATAAATATGCTAGTCTTTTCACTACCGAGCATTCTTCTCTGAGTCATTCAACTTAATCAAGCCATTTGTAACATTCCACTCTACAAAATAATAAAAGCAAGTACAAACGTATAATTTGTGCTGATATCGTATCGGATCGGAAGGGGAAAAAGTCGGATGGGGACACCCGTAGGCGACTATCCATCCATCCATCCATCATCTTCCGCTTATCCGAGGTCGGGTCGCGGGGGCAACAGCCTAAGCAGGGAAACCCAGACTTCCCTCTCCCCAGCCACTTCGTCTAGCTCTTCCCGGGGGATCCCGAGGCGTTCCCAGGCCAGCCGGGAGACATAGTCTTCCCAACGTGTCCTGGGTCTTCCCCGTGGCCTCCTACCGGTTGGACGTGCCCTAAACACCTCCCTAGGGAGGCGTTCGGGTGGCATCCTGACCAGATGCCCGAACCACCTCATCTGGCTCCTCCCCATGTGGAGGAGCAGCGGTTTTACTTTGAGTTCCTCCCGGATGGCAGAGCTTCTCACCCTATCTCTAAGGGAGAGACCCAAACTCATTTGGGCCGCTTGTACCCGTGATCTTATCCTTTCGGTCATGACCCAAAGCTCATGACCATAGGTGAGGATGGGAACGTAGATCGACCGGTAAATTGAGAGCTTTGCCTTCCGGCTCAGCTCCTTCTTCACCACAACGGATCGGTACAACGTCCGCATTACTGAAGACGCCGCACCGATCCGCCTGTCGATCTCACGATCCACTCTTCCCTCACTCGTGAACAAGACTCTTAGGTACTTGAACTCCTCCACTTGGGGCAGGGTCTCCTCCCCAACCCGGAGATGGCATTCCACCCTTTTCTGGGAGAGAACCATGGACTCGGACTTGGAGGTGCTGATTCTCATTCCGGTCGCTTCACACTCGGCTGCGAACCGATCCATTGAGAGCTGAAGATCCCGGTCAGATGAAGCCATCAGGACCACATCATCTGCAAAAAGCAGAGACCTAATCCTGCGGCCACCAAACCGGAACCCCTCAACGCCTTGGCTGCGCCTAGAAATTCTGTCCATAAAAGTTATGAACAGAATAGGTGACAAAGGACAGCCTTGGCGGAGTCCAACCCTCGCTGGAAATGTGTTCGACTTACTGCCGGCAATGCGGACCAAGCTCTGACACTGATCATACAGGGAGTGGACTATGTTCTGACACTGATCGTACAGGGAGCGGACCGCCACAATAAGACAGTCCGATACCCCATACTCTCTGAGCACTCCCCACAGGACTTCCCGAGGGACACGGTCCAATGCCTTCTCCAAGTCCACAAAGCACACGTAGACTGGTTGGGCAAACTCCCATGCACCCTCAAGAACCCTGCCGAGAGTATAGAGCTGGTCCACAGTTCCACGACCAGGACGAAAACCACACTGTTCCTCCTGAATCCGAGGTTGGACTATCCGATGTAGCCTCCTCTCCAGTACACCTGAATAAACCTTACCGGGAAGGCTGAGGACTGTGATCCCACGATAGTTGGAACACACCCTCCGGTCCCCCTTCTGAAAGAGAGGAACCACCACCCCGGTCTGCGACTAGTCTTGATTAAACTGATGACATTCTCAATGTTGATGTGCGCATGTAAGAAGGGCTCGTAAACCAAGGACTTGACTGTGAATGTCATCTTTCACTCAAAAATGTTGTTCAAAAGACAACTCGTTCACCAACATCACATTTTTACCAGGCAAAAACCTGCCAACCACATAAAGTGAAGTGAATTATATTTATATAGCGCTTTTTCTCTAGTGATTCAAAGCGCTTTACACAGTGAAACCCAATATCTAATTTTTTAATTTAAAGCAGTGTGGGTGGCACTGGGAGCAGGTGGGTAAAGTGTCTTGCCCAAGGACACAACGGCAGTGACTAGGATGGCGGAAGCAGGAAGTGCTCTGGGGCAAGGGTCTACTTAAAATTACCTTCAAGGCTGGTAACTGTAATCACCATTTTTCTTTTCTTTTTACTATGATTAGCCCAATTCAAACCGTCCATCCATCCATTTTCAACCGCTTGTCCCTTTTGGGGTTGCGGGGGGTCGACTAGACCAATTTTCATGAAACTCTGGAGTCGTGCGGGAGAATACGAACGTGGAACTACCGTTTAAGGACCCATCCATCCATCTTTTACCGCTTGTCCCGTTCGGGGTCACGTGGGTGCTGGAGCCTATCTCAGCTGCATTTGGGCGGAAGGCGGGGTACACCCTGGACAAGTCGCCACCTCATCGCAGGGCCAACACAGATAGACAGACAACATTCACACACTAGGGCCAATTTAGTGTTGCCAATCAACCTATCCCCAGGTGCATGTCTTTGGAGGTGGGAGGGGCCTATCCCCAGGTGCATGTCTTTGGAGGTGGGAGGGGCCTATACCCAGGTGCATGTCTTTGGAGGTGGGAGGGGCCTATCCCCAGGTGCATGTCTTTGGAGGTGGGAGGGGCCTATCCCCAGGTGCATGTCTTTGGAGGTGGGAGGGGCCTATCCCCAGGTGCATGTCTTTGGAGGTGGGAGGGGCCTATACCCAGGTGCATGTCTTTGGAGGTGGGAGGGGCCTATCCCCAGGTGCATGTCTTTGGAAGTGGGAGGAAGCCGGAGTACCCGGAGGGAACCCACGCATTCACGGGGAGAACATGCAAACTCCACACAGAAAGATCCCGAGCCCGGTATTGAACTCAGGACTATTCAAGACCTTCGTATTGTGAGGCAGATGCACAAACCCCTCTCCCACTGTGCTGCCCACCGAAAAAAGGAATTTAGAAAAAGTTGTATTTTGTGCAAGATGAGAAAGGTTCTGGTTTTCAACACTTGGTATTGAATGTTTACAATTTGGGATCAGACTTCAGTTGTTCTGGGTCCTGGAAAAGGCACAATTAGGGTCAAATAATCAGTGCTATAGTCCAGATCAGTGGTTCTCAACCTTTTTTCAGTCATGTACCCCCTGTGAATATTTTTTTTAATTCAAGTACCCCGTAATCAGAGCAAAGCACTTTTGGTTGAAAAAAAGAGATAAAGAAGTAAAATACAGCACTATGTCATCAGGTTATGATTTATTAAATTGTATAACAGTGCAAAATATTGCTCATTTGTAGTGGTCTTTCTCTAACTATTTGGAAAAGAAGATAAAAATAACAAAAAACTTGTTGAAAAATAAAGAAGTGATTCAATTATAAATAAAGATTTCTACACATAGAAGTAATCATCAACTTAAAGTGTCCTCTTTGGGGATTGTAATATCAATCAATCAATCAATGTTTATTTATATAGCCCCAAATCACAAATGTCTCAAAGGACTGCACAAATCATTACGACTACAACATCCTCGGAAGAACCCACAAAAGGGCAAGGAAAACTCACACCCAGTGGGCAGGGAGAATTCACATCCAGTGGGACGCCAGTGACAATGCTGACTATGAGAAACCTTGGAGAGGACCTCAGATGTGGGCAACCCCCCCCCTCTAGGGGACCGAAAGCAATGGATGCCGAGCGGGTCTAACATGATACTGTGAAAGTTCAATCCATAGTGGCTCCAACACAGCCGCGAGAGTTCAGTTCAAGCGGATCCAAGACAGCAGCGAGAGTCCCGTCCACAGGAAACCATCTCAAGCGGATCAGCAGCGTAGAGATGTCCCCAACCGATACAGGCGAGCGGTCCATCCTGGGTCCCGACGAGCGGTCCATCCTGGGTCTCGACTCTGGACAGCCAGTACTTCATCCATGGTCATCGGACCGGACCCCCTCCACAAAGGAGGGGGGCATAGGAGAAAAAATAAAAGAAGCGGCAGATCAACTGGTCTAAAAAGGAGGTCTATTTAAAGGCTAGAGTATACAGATGAGTTTTAAGGTGAGACTTAAATGCTTCTACTGAGGTAGCATCTAGAACTGTTACCGGGAGGGCATTCCAGAGTACTGGAGCCCGAACGGAAAACGCTCTATAGCCTGCAGACTTTTTTTGGGCTCTAGGAATCACTAATAATACGGAGTCTTTTGAACGCAGATTTCTTGCCGGGACATATGGTACAATACAATCGGCAAGATAGGATGGAGCTAGACCGTGTAGTATTTTATACGTAAGTAGTAAAACCTTAAAGTCACATCTTAAGTGCACAGAAGCCAGTGCAGGTGAGCCAGTACAGGTATATATGTATGTATATATGTATATAAAGGTATATACAGTATAGGTATATATGTATGTATATATGTATATAAAGGTATATACAGTATAGGTATATATGTATGTATATATGTATATAAAGGTATATACAGTATAGGTATATATGTATGTATATATGTATATAAAGGTATATACAGTATAGGTATATATGTATGTATATATGTATATAAAGGTATATACAGTACGGGTATATATGTATGTATATATGTATATAAAGGTATATACAGTATAGGTATATATGTATGTATATATGTATATAAAGGTATATACAGTATAGGTATATATGTATGTATATATGTATATAAAGGTATATACAGTATAGGTATATATGTATATAAAGGTATATACAGTACAGGCGTAATATGATCAAACTTTCTTGTTCTTGTCAAAAGTCTAGCAGCCGCATTTTGTATAGAGATCCATCTGGATTCATGAACTTCATTCTTAACATTTCTTCGCAAAAAAATAAATCTTTAACATCAGTATTTATGGAACATGTCCACAAAAATCTTTTCACAGTTTATGAACTTACATTAATAATCTGTTGAAGTCTTATTCAATAAATATATTTATAACGGATTTTTGAATTGTCGCTATTTTTAGAATATTAAAAAAAAAATGTCACGTACCCCTTGGCATACCTTCAAGTATCAATCAATCAATCAATCAATGTTTACTTATATAGCCCTAAATCACTAGTGTCTCAAAGGGCTGTACAAACCACCACGACATCCTCGGTAGGAAAACTCACACCCAGAGGGACATTGGTGACAATAATGACCCAGTGGGACATCGGTGACAATGATGACTATGAGAACCTTAGAGAGGAGGAAAGCAATGGATGTCGAGCGGGTCTAACATGATACTGTGAAAGTTCAATCCATAATGGATCCAACACAGTCGCGAGAGTCCAGTCCAAAGCGGATCCAACACAGCAGCGAGAGTCCCGTTCACAGCGGAGCCAGCAGGAAACCATCCCAAGCGGAGGCTGATCAGCAGCGCAGAGATGTCCCCAGCCGATACACAGGCGAGCAGTACATGGCCACCGGATCGGACCGGACCCCCTCCACACGGGAGAGTGGGACATAGAAGAAAAAGAAAAGAAACGGCAGATCAACTGGTCTAAAAAGGGAGTCTATTTAAAGGCTAGAGTATACGCGTACCCCCATTTGAGAACCACTGGTCTAGATAAAATGTTCAATATAGAGAAGCACTAATACTGTACGTCTACTTCTTTAATAGATCCTCAGCTGTAGACGCCATTAGACCCGGCCATCAAGTCTGACTGTTAATGTTTGGCACCAGTAAGTTTGCATCAGAGAGGTTCTTTAAGGGCGAGCATCACAGATCTGTGAAATTAGATCTGCAGAGTTGAAGTTTGTGCCTTTTTTTTTCTTGTGAGACGTGCCTCCTCTAAAAACGACATAAGTGGGAATCAAAGGATGAAAATCATCCTGACAGGTGTAACATTATCCCGGTGCTAATCTCTTCATCGTAGGATAAACGGGACGCACAGCGGTGGATTCAGGGACCTAAGCGGGTCCTGTCATAACAATGCTTTGAAGGACCATCGGGCTTTTAAGGCGTCGGTCAAGGTTGACTCTGCCGGATTAACATTCCGTCAGCTTTTATTTTCAGTAGGCGTCGGCACGCTATGATTACCGCCGCGAGAGCTGCTGATTGACGGCGGAGTGCGTTGTCGTAGCCCCTTCTGGTGAAGTCACATTTTAAAGATCTGAACATCACTTTCTCGCACAAACCGCACTCCTCCTTGCATTTTAAGACTGGGAGAACTGTAAATAGCACAAGCTGTCCAAGGGCAACATTTGCTTGGCTGTTTTATCGCTTTGCTGTGAATCACAGGAGGATGTGTGGAGGATGGCTGGCGAAACAATGAAGTGGAACCAATCCAACAGGCACCCACTTTATCTCATCCCCGTTTTCCCATTGCCTTTTCTCCATTTTTTTTTTTTCCGCTATCGCCGGCTATCTTAATGAGCGCCGGCTTTCCATCAAGGGCGAGCGCCAGCCTGAGCGATGCATTGCAGGCAAGCAAGCAGGGCACACGGGGAGCTGGCGGGCCAGGACGGCCATCGCCTATTAAGTCCATTTAAATCCACCGACATAAGCAGCAGTGGGACTTCACCTTATTGCAGGTTCACAAAACGCAAAAAAGAAATCCACTATGTTAACTTTCAAAATATTGGATCAGTTATGGTCAGGTGATGTCAGTCTTTTAGAGTAGAATAGAATAGAATAGAAAGTACTTTATTGATCTCTGGGGGTAATTCAGCACCACAGTTCGCTCACAATAAACAATAATAATAATAAATAGTATATGACATATATTATATATATATATGTCGTATGTGTATGGTGTATGGGTGTGTGTAGGGATCGGTTCGCAGCCGAGTGTGAAGCGACCGGAATAGGAATCAGCACCTCCAAGTCTGAGTCCATGGTTCTCGCCCGGAAAAGGGTGGAGTGCCATCTCCGAGTTGGGGAGGAGACCCTGCCCCAAGTGGAGGAGTTCAAGTACCTAGGAGTCTTGTTCACGAGTGGGGGAAGAGTGGATCGTGAGATCGACAGGCGGATCGGTGCGGCGTCTTCAGTAATGCGGACGTTGTACCGGTCCGTTGTGGTGAAGAAGGAGCTGAGCCGGAAGGCAAAGCTCTCAATTTATCGGTCGATCTACGTGTATGGATCGGTTCGCAGCCGAGTCTGAAGCGACCGGAATGAGAATCAGCACCTCCAAGTCCGAGTCCATGGTTCTCGCCCGGAAAAGGGTGGAGTGCCACCTCCGGGTTGGGGAGGAGACCCTGCCCCAAGTGGAGGAGTTCAAGTACCTAGGAGTCTTGTTCACGAGTGAGGGAAGAGTGGATGGTGAGATCGACAGGCGGATCGGTGCGGCGTCTTCAGTAATGCGGACGTTGTATCGATCTGTTTTGGTGAAGAAGGAGCTGAACCGGAAGGCAAAGCTCTCAATTTATCGGTCGATCTACGTGTATGGATCGGTTCGCAGCCGAGTGTGAAGCGACCGGAATAGGAATCAGCACCTCCAAGTCCGAGTCCATGGTTCTCGCCCGGAAAAGGGTGGAGTCCCACCTCCGGGCTGGGGAGGAGACCCTGCCCCAAGTGGAGGAGTTCAAGTACCTAGGGGTCTTATTCACGAGTGGGGGAAGAGTGGATCGTGAGATCGACAGGCGGATCGGTGCGGCGTCTTCAGTAATGCGGACGTTGTACCGATCCGTTGTGGTGAAGAAGGAGCTGAGCCGGAAGGCAAAGCTCTCAATTTATCGGTCGATCTACGTGTATGGATCGGTTCGCAGCCGAGTGTGAAGCGACCGGAATGAGAATCAGCACCTCCAAGTCCGAGTCCATGGTTCTCGCCCGGAAAAGGGTGGAATGCCACCTCCGGGTTGGGGAGGAGACCCTGCCCCAAGTGGAGGAGTTCAAGTACCTAGGAGTCTTGTTCACGAGTGGGGGAAGAGTGGATCGTGAGATCGACAGGCGGATCGGTGCGGCGTCTTCAGTAACGCGGACGTTGTATCGATCCGTTGTGGTGAAGAAGGAGCTGAGCCGGAAGGCAAAGCTCTCAATTTATCGGTCGATCTACGTGTATGGATCGGTTCGCAGCAGAGTGTGAAGCGACCGGAATAAGAATCAGCACCTCCAAGTCCGAGTCCATGGTTCTCGCCCGGAAAAGGGTGGAGTGCCACCTCCGGGTTGGGGAGGAGACCCTGCCCCAAGTGGAGGAGTTCAAGTACCTAGGAGTCTTGTTCACGAGTGGGGGAAGAGTGGATCGTGAGATCGACAGGCGGATCGGTGCGGCGTCTTCAGTAATGCGGACGTTGTATCGATCCGTTTTGGTGAAGAAGGAGCTGAGCCGGAAGGCAAAGCTCTCAATTTATCGGTCGATCTACGTTCCCATCCTCACCTATGGTCATGAGCTTAGGGTCATGACCGAAAGGATAAGATCACGGGTACAAGCGGCCCAAATGAGTTTCCTCCACCGTGTGGCGGGTCTCTCCCTTAGAGATAGGGTGAGAAGCTCTGCCATCCGGGAGGAACTCAAAGTAAAGCCGCTGCTCCTCCACATGGAGAGGAGCCAGATGAGGTGGTTCGGGCATCTGGTCAGGATGCCACCCGAACGCCTCCCTAGGGAGGTGTTTAGGGCACGTCCAACCGGTAGGAGGCCACGGGGAAGACCCAGGACACGTTGGGAAGACTATGTCTCCCGGCTGGCCTGGGAACGCCTCGGGATCCCCCGGGAGAGCTGGACGAAGTGACTGGGGAGAGGGAAGTCTGGGCTTCCCTGCTTAGGCTGCTGCCCCCGCGACCCAACCTCGGATAAGCGGAAGAAGAAGGATGGATGAATGGATTTAAACACATTTCAAGTCAAACTTTGGGGATTAATACATGTGGCATATTTTTCAGAAAAATATTCCATCCATTTCTACCGCTAATTCCCTTTTGGGGTAGCGGGGGGCGGGAGGAAAGCTGTGTACAAACTGGAACAAGTCGCCACCTCATCACAGGGCCAACACAGATAGACAGACAACATTCACATCCACAGAAAAATATTAATAATTATAATAACAATAAAGCGGTCCATGGTTTGACAAATTTGGCATTATCAATGAAACATCAATCAAAGTTGACTTATATAGCCCTTAATCACAAATGTCTCAAAGGGGCTTAGAAGACTTTAAAGGCCTACTGAAATGAGATTTTCTTATTTAAACGGGGATAGCAGGTCCATTCTATGTGTCATACTTGATCATTTCGCGACATTGCCATATTTTTGCTGAAAGGATTTAGTAGAGAACATCCACGATGACGATTGCAACTTTTGGTGCTGATAAAAAAGCCTTGTCTTTACCGGAAGTCGCAGACGATGATGTCACATGTTGATGGCCCCTCACATATTCACATTGTTTTTAATGGGAGCCTCCAACAAAAAGAGCTATTCGGACCGAGAAAACGACAATTTCCCCATTAATTTGAGTGAGGATGAAACATTTGTGGATGATGATATTGATAGCGAAGGACTAGAAAAAAATAAAAAAATAAAATAGAGTAAAAAAAAAAAAAAGGCGATTGCATTGGGACGGATTCAGATGTTTGTAGACACATTTACTAGGATAATTCTGGGAAATCCCTTACCTTTCTATTGTGTCGCTAGTGTGTTAGTGAGATTAAATAGTACCTGATAGTCGGAGGGGTGTGTCTTTAGGCCAGTGTCTGAGGAAAGTCGACGTCAGCTGCACGGATGGCGCAAGCTCAGCTGATCTCCGGCAAGAGGCGACTTTTTACCACAATTTTCTCACCGAAACCTGCCGGTTGACAAGTGGTCGGGATCCATGTTCGCTTGAGCGCTCTGATCCATAGTAAAGCTTCACCTCCAGGAATTTCAAACAAGGAATCACCTTGTGTTTGTGTGGCTAAAGGCTATAGCTTCCCAACTCCGTTTTCTACTGTGACTTCTCCATTATTAATTGAAAAAATTGAAAATTGCACAGATGTTTTCAACAAGAAAGTCCGCGAGAAATTTAAAATTGCAATTTAGTCAACTAAAAAGGCCGTATTGGCATGTGTTGCAATGTTAATATTTCATCATTGATATATAGGGACGGCGTGGCGCAGTGGGAGAGTGGCCGTGCGCAACCCGAGGGTCACTGGTTCAAATCCCACCTAGAACCAACCTCGTCACGTCCGTTGTGTCCTGAGCAAGACACTTCACCCTTGCTCCTGATGGGTGCTGGTTGGTGCCTTGCATGGCAGCTCCCTCCATCAGTGTGTGAATGTGTGTGTGAATGGGTAAATGTGGAAGTAGTGTCAAAGCGCTTTGAGTACCTTGAAGGTAGAAAAGTGCTATACAAGTACAACCCATTTATTTATTATTTATTTATATAAACTATCAGACTGCGTGGTCGCTAGTAGTGGCTTTCAGTAGGCCTTTAACTAGCATCACAAATAGCTGTAACATGAATGCAGGGCCTCCATAGCGGGTCTGCATGCATCCCATAATGAGCCAGCAGAGACTATAGCGGGCCGGCTCATTAGCATGCATGCTAGAAGAAGCAGGTGAGTCCCACAGGCAACATACAATAGGCTCCACGTCATAAACAGCTTTCCCGGGAAATGATCTTAACGGGCAGCAACAATAGCGAGACACCATTATGTGGAAGCATTATGTAGGACAAGATGCTGTTCCAGCCTAGCAGAGACTCCATTTCCTTGGTGTTTGCTGAAGCAAGAACAGCTTCTACGCCTGAAAGACACACACGCTGGCATATTCTCTTTCACATATTCTCCGGGACACGGCAGTAAATGTATCCAAACTCCCGGGGGATTGAGCATCCACACAGCGCGGCGTCGCATTGCTCTCTGCGATACGGCTGCAGGATTTTGGCAAGCGCCGCTGTTCTGCTCATGGTTCCGAGCTAACGTCCTTGAGTGGTGCTGAATCACGTCCTCCAGCTTCAGCCAAGGAGGAACCAAAAGAGGAGATGTTTAGAAAAGTTTGGACGGAGCCCGGAGTTGCTATTAACAGCTGCCGTTTTCTTGCTGATATCAAAAAAGTCCCCATGGAGGTGCAGAGGGAGGAGATTGCTGCAGGTGAAGGCAGCAGCTGCCTCTTCTCTGGAGAAGCCATTATCTTCGGACGTATGGAAATCTGCTAATTACTGGCAAATCAGAGGAGGGTTCATAGTTATTAGCGCCAGATGCAAGACGGGCCCTTGTCTGCACCTTTTTGTTCCCGGACCACGTCCTGCGATACGTGTGTCTTTGACGCAGCCCAGGTCGTAATGACACGGTCATTTTTCACAGATGGCCGGAATATCAACGTCAGAGTCACAGAGGACAATGCAGCAGAAAGTTTTGCCGACGCGATAAAGACGCCTCTTGAAAGTGAGCCTTTCATTCTTTATCGAGACAGAACTCTGCAGGCTGGCCTTCGTTAAAGGCCGACTGAAATGAGATGTTCAATCAATCAATCAATCAATGTTTACTTATATAGCCCTAAATCACTAGTGTCTCAAAGGGCTGCACAAACCACTACGACATCCTCGGTAGGCCCACATAAGGGCAAGGAAAACTCACACCCAGTGGGACATCGGTGACAATGATGACTATGAGAACCTTGGAGAGGAGGAAAGCAATGGATGTCGAGCGGGTCTAACATGATACTGTGAAAGTTCAATCCATAATGGATCCAACACAGTCGCGAGAGTCCAGTCCAAAGCGGAACCAACACAGCAGCGAGAGTCCCGTTCACAGCGGAGCCAGCAGGAAACCATCCCAAGCGGAGGCGGATCAGCCTTGGTTTAACTCTTATCTTACTGATAGGATGCAGTGTGTCTCCCATAACAATGTGACCTCTGACTACGTTAAGGTAACGTGTGGAGTTCCCCAGGGTTCGGTCCTTGGCCCTGCACTCTTCAGCTTCTACATGCTGCCGCTAGCAGGTCCATTCTATGTGTCATATTTGATCATTTCGTGATATTGCCATATTTTTGCTGAAAGGATTTAGTAGAGAACATTGATGATAAAGTTCGCAACTTTTGGTCGCTAATAAAAAAGCCTTGCCTTTACCGGAAGTCGCAGACGATGACGTCACCAGTGTGAGGACTCTCACATCCTCACATTGTTTATAATGGGAGCCTCCAGCAAAAAGAGCTATTCGGACCGAGAAAACGACAATTTCCCCATTAATTTGAGCGAGAATGAAAGATTTGTGGCTGAGGATATTGATAGCGAAGGACTAGAAAAAAAAAATAATAATAATAAGGTAAAAATTCAGATGTTTTTAGACACATTTACTATCAATCAATCAATCAATCAATGTTTACTTATATAGCCCTAAATCACTAGTGTCTCAAAGGGCTGCACAAACCACCACGACATCCTCGGTAGGCCCACATAAGGGCAAGGAAAACTCACACCCAGTGGGACATCGGTGACAATAATGACTATGAGAACCTTGGAGAGGAGGAGAGCAATGGATGTCGAGCGGGTCTAACATGATACTGTGAAAGTTCAATCCATAATGGATCCAACACAGTCGCGAGAGTCCAGTCCAAAGCGGATCCAACGCAGCAGCGAGAGTCCCGTTCACAGCGGAGCCAGCAGGAAACCATCCCAAGCGGAGGCGGATCAGCAGCGCAGAGATGTCCCCAGCCGATACACAGGCAAGCAGTACATGGCCACCGGATCGGACCGGACCCCCTCCACAAGGGAGAGTGGGACATAGAAGAAAAAGAAAAGAAACAGCAGATCAACTGGTCTAAAAAGGGAGTCTATTTAAAGGCTACAGTATACAAATGAGTTTTAAGGTGAGACTTAAATGATTCTACTGAGGTGGCATCTCGAACTGTTACCGGGAGGGCATTCCAGAGTACTGGAGCCCGAACGGAAAACGCTCTATAGCCCGCAGACTTTTTTTGGGCTTTGGGAATCACTAATAAGCCGGAGTCCTTTGAAGGCAGATTTCTTGCCGGGACATATGGTACAATACAATCGGCAAGATAGGATGGAGCTAGGCCGTGTAGTATTTTATACGTAAGTAGTAAAACCTTAAAGTCACATAATAAACACAAGATAGTAGTACCAAAGCAAGCATACACATATATACATACATACATTCATACAACCATGCAAAACCCAACAGTAGACTACCCCACATGAGGCATTATAGGTAGGTGGTTAATGGGGAAGTTTTCAGTTTCTTTTTGAAGTTGGAGCACTGAGCTCTCATTAAGCTGGTTCCAAATCTTTGGTCCCCTGCATACAACATTGTGAGCACCATCAAGGTATATATTGACGCTTACATAGGTCTGGTGATAATGTTCCCCTTTAACTCGGATCAATCGTCCTGTCCCCTTAGCAGAAAAACAGCCCCAAAGCATGATGTTTCCACCACCATGCTTCACAGTAGGTGTGGTGTTCTTGGGATGCAACTCAGTATTCTTCTTCCTCCAAACACGACGAGTTGAGTTTATACCAAAAAGTTCTATTTTGGTTTCATCTGACCACATGACATTCTCCCAATCCTCTGCTGTATCATCCATGTATCCATTATTTTCCACCATAATTTACTAATAAATTCTTTAAAATTCCTACAATGTGAATTCCTGGATTTTTTTCTCTCACAGTTGAAGTGTACCTATGATGAAAATTACAGACCTCTGTCATCATTTTAAGTGGGAGAACTTGCACAATCGCTGGCTGACTAAATACTTTTTTGCCCCATCATTCCGCGACGTTTTCAACAGGACACTTCGCGGGAAATTTAAAATTGCAATTTCGTAAACTAAAGCGGCCGTATTGGCATGTGTTGCAACGTTAATATTTCATCATTGATATATAAACTATCAGACTGCGTGGTGGCTAGTAGTGGCTTTCAGTAGGCCTTTAATGAAATGTCACAACAACAAATCCCAACTCGCTACCATGATAATAATTGCAAAGCTTTGGACCCCCTGCGGGCTCTCCTGGGAATGTCTGAGTACTGACCGAGCACATTAGCACAGCTTCTTTCTGACACCTCCTTCCTGCGAGCGCTGCGAGACATGTGAGAAAAATAGAAGCGTCACATTTCGGCAAACACCGGCTGCAGGTGACTCAAACTGCGAGGTGGCAGTGGGGACGCACGAGAGGCAGGAAATTAAACATGGCAACACAACCAGAGATATATTTACAGATTTGCATTCATTTCCTCGCACCTCCCCCCTTTTGCCATTCCTGTCTCAGGGGTACCTGGCTCGCAGCAGGACTGGTCCCAACAGATGCCTGCAGAGATACAACATAAATATTTAGACAGCTAGAAAAACACGTCCTTTTTTTCCATCCCCAACCTCTAGCGATACCTTTGTATTCGCTCCTCTCTAATGCAGGAGGATATATTTGCTCGGGAGGACACCCCTGGGAATAAGGTTAGGATTTTAGAAAACCATTTTTTTTTTCGGGCTTATTTCCAGCCTGAGCGACCTCAAAGCCTGTTCGTCAATGTTCACTGTCCACAGTCTGGGTAACGTCTCACTGACAGCGAGCCAAAAGACTGTCTGTCCTCAGTGCTGCTTCGGGAGTCTAAAAAGGAGCTCAGTGCTCTTAGGACCTGTGTCTAAATCTATTAATTTTAAGAAATAAGGCTTCCGGCGACAACAAAACATCTCCTTATTTGGTGGCTTAATATTCACTTGTACACTCTTCACATTTCAGCAAGCATTTTTATTAGAGTATACAGTCGTGGTCGAAAGCTTACCTCATTAATTTTCTCCAGAAGGTCTTATCTTTGTCCATGTGATGTCAGATGAAACAAAAATGGAGTTTTTTGGCCACAAAACCAAGCAATATGTTTGTTTGGAGGTGAAAAGGTGAGGCATTTAATCCCAGGAACACCATCCCTACCTTCAACCATGGTGGTGGTAGTATTATTCTCTGGGCCTGTTTTGCTGCTAATGGAACCGGCTTCACGGTGGCAGAGGGGTTAGTGCGTCTGCCTCACAATACGAAGGTCCTGCAGTCCTGGGTTCAAATCCAGGCTCGGAATCTTTCTGTGTGGAGTTTGCATGTTCTCCTCGTGAATGCGTGGGTTCCCTCCGGGTACTCCGGCTTCCTCCCACTTCCAAAGACATGCACCTGGGGATAGGTTGATTGGCAACACTAAATGGTCCCTAGTGTGTGAATGTGAGTGTGAATGTTGTCTGTCTATCTGTGTTGGCCCTGCGATGAGGTGGCGACTTGTCCAGGGTGTACCCCGCCTTCCGCCCGATTGCAGCTGAGATAGGCGCCAGTGCCCCCCGCGACCCCGAAAGGGAATAAGCGGTAGAAAATGGATGGATGGAACCGGTGCTTTACAGAGAGTAAAGGATATCACCACATGGGCTCAGGAATACTTCAGAAAACCACCGAGATCATCTAAGACAGTTGTCCCCCACGTTTTTGTATCCGCGGACCGCAGGGGGGGAATCTTTTTTTTTTTCTTCTTCTTTGTCATGAAAAAGGGAGGTTGTTGTCATGAAAAAGGGACGTTTTTGTGGTTGGTGCACAAATTGTAAGCGTATATTGTGTTTTTTATGTTGATTTAATTAAAAAATATATATATATATATATATATTTATTTTTATTTTTTTATAAAAATGAATAAAAAATTCTTCTGCGGCCCGGTGGTTGGGGACCACTGATCTAAGATGTACTCATGCAAAGTGGAAAAGTGTTCTGTGGTCTGACGAGTCCACATTTCAAATTGTTTTTGGAAATATTTGACATCGTGTCATCCGGACCAAAGGGGAAGCAAACCATCCAGACAGTTATCGACGCAAAGTTCAAAAGCCAGCATGTGTGATGGTATGGGGGTGCATTAGTGCCCAAGGCATGGGTAACTTACACATGTGTGATGGTATGGGGGTGTATTAGTGCCCAAGGCATGGGTAACTTACACATGTGTGATGGTATGGGGGTGTATTAGTGCCCAAGGCATGGGTAACTTACACATGTGTGATGGTATGGGGGTGTATTAGTGCCCAAGGCATGGGTAACTTACACATGTGTGATGGTATGGGGGTGTATTAGTGCCCAAGACATGGGTAACTTACACATGTGTGATGGTATGGGGGTGTATTAGTGCCCAAGGCATGGGTAACTTACACATGTGTGATGGTATGGGGGTGCATTAGTGCCCAAGGCATGGGTAACTTACACATGTGTGATGGTATGGGGGTGTATTAGTGCCCAAGGCATGGGTAACTTACACATGTGTGATGGTATGGGGGTGTATTAGTGCCCAAGGCATGGGTAACTTACACATGTGTGATGGTATGGGGGTGTATTAGTGCCCAAGGCATGGGTAACTTACACATCTGTGATGGTATGGGGGTGTATTAGTGCCCAAGACATGGGTAACTTACACATGTGTGATGGTATGGGGGTGTATTAGTGCCCAAGGCATGGGTAACTTACACATGTGTGATGGTATGGGGGTGTATTAGTGCCCAAGGCATGGGTAACTTACACATGTGTGATGGTATGGGGGTGTATTAGTGCCCAAGGCATGGGTAACTTACACATGTGTGATGGTATGGGGGTGTATTAGTGCCCAAGTCATGGGTAACTTACACATGTGTGATGGTATGGGGGTGCATTAGTGCCCAAGTCATGGGTAACTTACACATCTGTGATGGTATGGGGGTGTATTAGTGCCCAAGGCATGGGTAACTTACACATGTGTGATGGTATGGGGGTGTATTAGTGCCCAAGGCATGGGTAACTTACACATGTGTGATGGTATGGGGGTGTATTAGTGCCCAAGTCATGGGTAACTTACACATGTGTGATGGTATGGGGGTGTATTAGTGCCCAAGTCATGGGTAACTTACACATGTGTGATGGTATGGGGGTGTATTAGTGCCCAAGTCATGGGTAACTTACACATCTGTGATGGTATGGGGGTGTATTAGTGCCCAAGGCATGGGTAACTTACACATGTGTGATGGTATGGGGGTGTATTAGTGCCCAAGTCATGGGTAACTTACACATGTGTGATGGTATGGGGGTGTATTAGTGCCCAAAGCATGGGTAACTTACACATGTGTGATGGTATGGGGGTGCATTAGTGCCCAGGGCATGGGTAACTTACACATCTGTGATGGTATGGGGGTGTATTAGTGCCCAAGACATGGGTAACTTACACATGTGTGATGGTATGGGGGTGCATTAGTGCCCAGGGCATGGGTAACTTACACATGTGTGATGGTATGGGGGTGTATTAGTGCCCAAGGCATGGGTAACTTACACATGTGTGATGGTATGGGGGTGTATTAGTGCCCAAAGCATGGGTAACTTACACATGTGTGATGGTATGGGGGTGTATTAGTGCCCAAGTCATGGGTAACTTACACATCTGTGATGGTATGGGGGTGTATTAGTGCCCAAGGCATGGGTAACTTACACATGTGTGATGGTATGGGGGTGTATTAGTGCCCAAGTCATGGGTAACTTACACATGTGTGATGGTATGGGGGTGTATTAGTGCCCAAGGCATGGGTAACTTACACATCTGTGATGGTATGGGGGTGTATTAGTGCCCAAGTCATGGGTAACTTACACATGTGTGATGGTATGGGGGTGTATTAGTGCCCAAGGCATGGGTAACTTACACATCTGTGATGGTATGGGGGTGCATTAGTGCCCAAGGCATGGGTAACTTACACATGTGTGATGGTATGGGGGTGTATTAGTGCCCAAGGCATGGGTAACTTACACATGTGTGATGGTATGGGGGTGTATTAGTGCCCAAGGCATGGGTAACTTACACATGTGTGATGGTATGGGGGTGTATTAGTGCCCGAGTCATGGGTAACTTACACATCTGTGATGGTATGGGGGTGTATTAGTGCCCAAGGCATGGGTAACTTACACATGTGTGATGGTATGGGGGTGTATTAGTGCCCAAGGCATGGGTAACTTACACATGTGTGATGGTATGGGGGTGTATTAGTGCCCAAGGCATGGGTAACTTACACATGTGTGATGGTATGGGGGTGTATTAGTGCCCAAGACATGGGTAACTTACACATCTGTGATGGTATGGGGGTGTATTAGTGCACAAGGCATGGGTAACTTACACATGTGTGATGGTATGGGGGTGCATTAGTGCCCAAGTCATGGGTAACTTACACATCTGTGATGGTATGGGGGTGCATTAGTGCCCAAGTCATGGGTAACTTACACATGTGTGATGGTATGGGGGTGCATTAGTGCCCAAGTCATGGGTAACTTACACATCTGTGATGGTATGGGGGTGCATTAGTGCCCAAGTCATGGGTAACTTACACATCTGTGATGGTATGGGGGTGCATTAGTGCCCAAGGCATGGGTAACTTACACATGTGTGATGGTATGGGGGTGCATTAGTGCCCAAGTCATGGGTAACTTACACATCTGTGATGGTATGGGGGTGCATTAGTGCCCAAGTCATGGGTAACTTACACATGTGTGATGGTATGGGGGTGCATTAGTGCCCAAGGCATGGGTAACTTACACATCTGTGATGGTATGGGGGTGCATTAGTGCCCAAGGCATGGGTAACTTACACATCTGTGAAGGCACCATTAATGCTGAATGGTCCATACAGGTTTTGGAACAACATATGCTGCCATCTAAGTGCCGTCTTTTTCATGGACGCCCCTGCTTATTTCAGCAAGCCACATTCAGCACGTGTTACAACAGCTTTGGAGGTGAAAATGTGAGGCATTTAATCCCTAGGAACACTATACCTACCTTCAACCATGGTGGTGGTAGTATTATCCTCTGGGCCTGTTTTGCTGCTATAGAACCGGTGCTTTACAGAAAGTAAATGGGCAATGAAAAAGGAGGATTACCTCCAAATTTTTCAGGACAACCAAAAATCATCAGCCCGGAGGTTGGGACTTGGGCTCAGTTGAGTGTTCCAACAGGACAATGACCCCATGTACACGTCAAACGTGGTAAAGGAATGGTTAAATCAGGCTAGAATTAAGGTTTTAAAATGGCCTTCCCGAAGTCTTGACTTAAATGTGTGGACAATGCTGAAGCTTGTGGAGGGCGACCAAAAGCGGTGTATTGCAGTGAAACTTGCCAAGTGACTTGTATAATCAAATATTCCTGTATATATACTTTGGACACAGCAGATTTGGTCACATTTTCTGTAGACCCATAATACATTCATAAAAGAACCAAACTTTATGAATGTTTTTGTGACCAACAAGTACATGTATGTGCTCCAAACACTCTATCACAAAAAAAATAAGCATACTTGCCAGCCTTGAGACCTCCAATTTCGGGAGGTGGGGGGTGGGGGGTTGGGCAGGGGCGTGGTTAAGAGGGGAGGGGCGTGGTTAAGAGGGGAGGGGTATATTTACATCCAATTCACCAACTCGAGTATTTCATATATATTTCATATATATAAATATATATATGTATAAATACTTGACTTTCAGTGAATTCTAGCTATATATATTTATTTTATTATATATATATAAATAAATAAATAAATGATAAATGGGTTGTACTTGTATAGCGCTTTTCTACCTTCAAGGTACTCAAAGCGCTTTGACACTACTTCGACATTTACCCATTCACACACACATTCACACACTGATGGGGGGAGCTGCCATGCAAGGCAGCCAACCAGCACCCATCAGGAGCAAGGGTGAAGTGTCTTGCTCAGGACACAACGGACATGACGAGGTTGGTTCTAGGTGGGATTTGAACCAGTGACCCTCGGGTTGCGCACGGCCACTCTCCCACTGCGCCACGCCGTCCCATAAAATAAATAGTTCAATTTCAGACGGCACCTATCAAATAAACAGTAATAAAAACACAGTTGTTCTACTAGCTGTACTGTGCTTGCTGGTTACTAAAAAAACAACAACACTTACCTTTCACTGTTTGAGTAACATCACTTCCGAGTTTCCAGAAGATGGCGCCAGTATGTGCTTTGGCCTGCCGTCTCTCGCTGTCAGCTCTGTTCGTTTTTGTGTTGTTTGCGTCTATTTTCGTCTCTGTCAGGTCACTGCTTGTGTATGACCGCCAAACCCTGTTGGATCTCTGCCCCTCTCCCTCTGATACGATCAACTTCGATGTTGGTTTTTCGACGTCCCAGTCAGCTTTTTCACCTGGCTTCCTTTCCCGCCTCGGTGCTCCTCTCCCCCGCCACCTGCGGGCTGTGTGTCGTCATATCCGCCTGCAATCCTCGTTTTCAAGCTTCGAACTGTGCATGTTTGAGCTGGAGGGGGTGTGGCCTCCAGCTCCGGCTGAACGTCGGGAGATTTACGGGAGAACATTTCTTCCGGGAGGTTTTCGGGAGAGGCGCTGAATTTCAGGAGTCTCCCGGAAAATCCGGGAGGGTTGGCAAGTAGGAAAATAAGAGTTGTAAAAAGTATTGAAAAACTCAAGACAGTCATGACATTATGTTCTTTACAAGTGTATGTAAACTTTTGACCATGACTGTATGTTGTCAGTGGATAATACTAAGGCTGTCTTTCATGAAGGATTTTTATGGTTCAATTTGATATGTTAGATCAGGGGTGTTTTCATTGAGGGCCACACCGTAGGTATGGCTGCCCTCAGAAGGCCGCTTGTGACTGCGAATAACACAGGTGCTGCTCAATAAATTAGAATATGACCAACAATTTCTAAAAAGGTTTTCAAAAAATGTTAGCCAACTGAAAAGTATGAACATGAGCAGCATTCAAGACTTGGTCAGGGTTCTGCATTGTCGGGTTTTGCTTATCGCATTTTCCTCTGGGGGTCAGGCGACTTTGCCGGCCAATGAAGGACAGGGATAGCATGGTCCTTAAACCAGGTACCGGTAGTTTTGGCACTGTGTGCAGGTACCAAGTCTTGTCGAATTATTCGGGACAATAAGACAATAAAGAACATGCCCTCGAACAGGTTTTATCCGACCAGCGGGATGAGTTCGCTAGATATAGAAATGAGACAAAATTTTTGACTGAAAGAAACGGCTGTTCTAAATATGTCCACTAGATGTCACAATAGCAATTCTGTGTATCTTTGTTGATCAGGGGTCGGCAACCCGCGGCCCCGGAGCAGCATGCGAATCTTTGATCACTCTGATGTGGCTCAGCTGCATACTTGCCGACCCTCGAGATTTTTCCGGGAGGTTGCCCGGATTTCAGTGCCTTTCCTAGAAATATCCCTGGGCTAACAATCTCCGGTTTTCACCCGCATAACTATTTTGAGGGCGTGTCGTGGTAACAATGCTTTTAACGTTCTCTAAAACATATCGTCGCGCCGGCCTTCACGCCATGCTATCTGCGTGCCGGCCGGTCACATGTAGCATGCGACCCTTGTTAGCACACATCATCGACTGCAAGGCTTACTTGGTCAACAGCCCCACAGGTTACACTGATGGTTGTGATATAAACAACTTTAACACTCTTACTAATATGCGCCAAACTGTGAAACCACACCAAACAAGAATGACAAACACATCCGCACTGTAACACAACATAAACACAACAGAACAAATACCCATAATCCCTTGCATCCCTAACTCTTCCGGGCTACATTATACACTTTAAGTTTATGGATTGCAATGCCTTGAAGTCGAGTTATTTCACCAAGCAAAGCTTACATCCACCCCATATAGTACACGCAAAATCCTCACGTAAATGAGGCGGTTTGCACCACTTTTCAATTGCACACAGTCTTAGTAGATCACACGTCCACTAATGGTACACACTGTTTTATAGAATGCGCAGACAGTTTAGCGTTAGGTATTTGTAAAGTAATCCAGGCCCTTTGTGCAAACCTGTGCTTTGACTTGTGGATTATTTTGTGTGACTCTTGTTATTGCTGTAAAGAATCCGATCAAGAAGCGAGAGGAGTGATCAAATTGTTCTTTACTATGACTTTTTTCAAAGGACTCCAGCTTATTAGTGATTCCCAAAGCCCAATCAATCAATCAATGTTTATTTATATAGCCCCAAATCACAAATGTCTCAAAGGACTGCACAAATCATTACGACTACAACATCCTCGGAAGAACCCACAAAAGGGCAAGGAAAACTCACACCCAGTGGGCAGGGAGAATTCACATCCAGTGGGACGCCAGTGACAATGCTGACTATGAGAAACCTTGGAGAGGACCTCAGATGTGGGCAACCCCCCCCCTCTAGGGGACCGAAAGCAATGGATGTCGAGCGGGTCTAACATGATACTGTGAAAGAAGTCTGCGGGCTATAGAGCTTTTTCATTTCGGGCTCCAGTACTCTGGAATGCCCTCCCGGTAACAGTTCGAGATGCCACCTCAGTAGAAGCATTTAAGTCTCACCTTAAAACTCATTTGTATACTCTAGCCTTTAAATAGACTCCCTTTTTAGACCAGTTGATCTGCCGTTTCTTTTCTTTTTCTTCTATGTCCCACTCTCCTTTGTGGAGGGGGTCCGGTCCGATCCGGTGGCCATGTACTGCTTGCCTGTGTATCGGCTGGGGACATCTCTGCGCTGCTGATCCGCCTCCACTTGGGATGGTTTCCTGCTGGCTCCGCTGTGAACGGGACTCTCGCTGCTGTGTTGGATCCGCTTTGGACTGGACTCTCGCGACTGTGTTGGATCCATTGTGGATTGAACTTTCACAGTATCATGTTAGACCCGCTCGACATCCATTGCTTTCCTCCTCTCCAAGGTTCTCATAGTCATCATTGTCACCGATGTCCCACTGGGTGTGAGTTTTCCTTGCCCTTATGTGGGCCTACTGAGGATGTCGTAGTGGTTTGTGCAGCCCTTTGAGACACTAGTGATTTAGGGCTATATAAGTAAACAATGATTGATTGATTATTAGAAAGTACTGCACCAATTGGGATTTGGAGATGAACAACCAACAACCGACACTGCTAGTTACACAAAGCCGTAGATTGATGTCGTGTTGGGTAGCATGGCAGAATGTTCTATTTGCATTCTGCAGCTTTGTACATCTGTTTCCATTCGCACCAAACTTTAATGAGTTCTTTCTCTGGATACGTGCCAACTAGCTGAAAAGTTTCATGGAAATCCCTGCCGTAGTTTTTTTTTTGCAAAAGTGTGCATAGGAAGTAACTTGTCCTTGCACCCAACTTTGAGACATGATTGGGAGGAACCTTGAGTGGATTTTTCGGACCCCGCTGTCGGCCCGTCTCCAGGTCCCAGCTGTGGCGCCGCAATGGCAGTGTGTGCATTCTAGTCATGCTCCCCTGCAAATGGCAAATAAACCTAGGCGCTTTTTGCGAGGATTGAGTCGGCGCTGCCAAAGATGAAAATGCATGTCCTCATTGATAGCAGGGTATGCCCGCCCCCAACCCACCTCACCCCCCCGGGGATATAGTTTGGATCAGATGGGGAGCGAAGCTGGACTGCGACACAGCTGCTCACAAATCACACTGTGTGCTCGAAGCGGCGACATGTGCCACCTGTTGTGTGTCCTCGACAGAACCGCTGACCCGTTTAAGTGGCATCAAATTAAAGGCCGGTTTCGTCGTTTCAGAACTCTTTCCCTCTCTTTGGTACGAAAGAAAAGATGGAGGTAAAGGTGGTGGCGAAAGGGTGAGCTTGGCCCTTTTCTGCTCTCTCTGTAAGCAATTTTCAGCTCGAGTGAGCAGAGATACGTCGGCCGGAGCAAGAACAATAGCGAAGCTCATTTATTTCCATTGTCCCATGAAGCCACATAAGACAAAAGAAGCCATTTAGGCGTTTGTGTGGAACTGAAAGGAGGCTGGCACACACCTTATGCTCATCAGTCAAAAGGCTACGATCATTGTCATCACTATCCTGATGAGGTTGCGTCCAGGAAACAGCGGGGGGTAGGGATGCCCGTGATTGATCGCTACGCTAAGATAGTCGTCGCCGTCGCTCTCCCCGGGCAATCGCTCGCTCAGCGTGCCGGCGAGATTTCGAGTCGGCGCTTTCAACTTGAGCGCGATGACTGCTGGTGCCTCGGGGAGATGTTCCAGCAGAAAGACTGTCAAAACGAGAGGGGAGGAGGGAAAAGTGTCCGCAGTGTTTGGCCTCTGCGGACTGTGAGGCTTAACGGGGCAGCACAAAGGTGCACAAAGAGCAGCCACCTGTGGGGCTACAGTACCACGCTATATGGCCCTCTCGCCGCCGCTCTAATCCACTTGTCCTCAGCGGGGAAACAAGTGTGTCCCATTTGTGTTGTTAGCGTTTCCCAGCCTAAATCACTTGGACTTAAGCATTTTATGGGGATTAGGACAGTTTAGCTCCCAGCCCCGATGTTACCATTAGGGATTTCTGGCAAAGCAGATAAGTGAAGGTTCAAGACTGAGGCACAGATGTCACACCTAGTGACCTAATGGTTCCGGAATACACAACATTTGTGAGAGAATGCTTTTCACAGCCACCAGGGGGTGTGTTTGTAGGGCTATAGCAGGGGCGCTCACACGTTTTCTGCAGGCGAGCTACTTCACATCTGTATTCTCAGCTCTTGCTTGCCAGTGACAGTCACAACTACAGTACCAGGCTAGCCCAAAGAGGTGCTCTCACCCGTCTTAAACCCAAAAGTGATGTTTTGAAAAAGACTGTAATGTATCGGTGCGGCGTCTTCAGTAATGCGGACGTTGTACCGGTCCGTTGTGGTGAAGAAGGAGCTGAGCCGGAAGGCAAAGCTCTCAATTTACCGGTCGATCTACGTTCCCATCCTCACCTATGGTCATGAGCTTTGGGTCATGACCGAAAGGATAAGATCACGGGTACAAGCGGCCGAAATGAGTTTCCTCCGCCGTGTGGCGGGTCTCTCCCTTAGAGATAGGGTGAGAAGCTCTGCCATCCGGGAGGAACTCAAAGTAAAGCCGCTGCTCCTTCACATCGAGAGGAGCCAGATGAGGTGGTTCGGGCATCTGGTCAGGATGCCACCCGAACGCCTCCCTAGGGAGGTGTTTAGGGCACGTCCAACCGGTAGGAGGCCACGGGGAAGACCCAGGACACGTTGGGAAGACTATGTCTCCCGGCTGGCCTGGGAACGCCTCGGGATCCCCCGGGAAGAGCTAGACGAAGTGGCTGGGGAGAGGGAAGTCTGGGTTTCCCTGCTTAGGCTGTTGCCCCCGCGACCCGACCTCGGATAAGCGGAAGATGATGGATGGATGGATGTAATGTATCAGGCAATCACTTACTGGAATAGACTTCCACAATATCTGCTATCAATCACCAGCATAGTGGGCTTTAAGAATAAACTAAAAGGAGAAGTATTGCGTAAAGAGATTATTTTAGATTGTACCTAATGTCATGACTGTTTTTATTGACTATTGAGTATTTTATTGATTATGGGATAAGCAGCAGAAAATGGATGGATGATACTTTTTTCGTCACTTATTGTTTGTCTTTGGTACACTAATGTGTATATTTTAGGTCATTGGTTCTTTGTTTTATTTTTGCAAAAATGTATACAGTATATCTATTTTTATATTGCTATTTTTATCTTTGGTATGAAAATTATTATGTAACAACATTTATTAGTATTTTTTGGTTCTTTGTTGTTCCTATTTTTGTATTATGACAATTTATTATTGGATCATGTTGTACTGCATTTTAATCGTTTGTTCTGTGGTTGTGTGATGTTTTTTGCCTGGACCCCAGGAAGAATAGTCTCCACTGCGGTGTAGACTAATGGGGATCCTTAATAAACTAATAAACTAATTTTTTTTCAATTGACCAAGTCGAGGAGATCTACCTCTTTCCTATTTATAATTTATATTTATGAAAGAGACATTTTTGTTAACAAGTTAATGGTGTTTAATGATAATACAAGCATGTTTAACACACATAGATTCCTTTCTTCCATGAAGACAAGAATATAAGTTGGTGTATTACCTGATTCTGATGACTTGCATTGATTGGAATCAGACAGTGGTGCTGATAACGTCCGCATTTTCAAATGGAGGAAAAAAAAAAGTCCTCCTTTCTGTCCAATACCACATGAAAGTGGTTGGATTTGGCATCTCATTTGTCCAACTTGCATACTCCTTTTTAAACACTTTGTTATGAGAGTAGCATATGTGTGTGGCCCTTTAATGTCTGGCAGCAGGTGAGTGTGCGGGTGGGCAAGCAAGTGAGAAAGCGGTCGCTGAGGGCGGGGGAGAAATACATTGGCATCAAACTCCGTAGCTTGCTAGCTTGTGCACGCTAGCTTTCTGAGACTCTTATTTTGTTAGCACAGGCAGGATGAAACAGGTCTTTTATGGTGAAGACAGGAAGTGTGCAGTCGCTCTTTAGAGTTTTGACAGTAGGTACGGAGTCTCTAGAAATAAAATGTGTTTCTCTGCGTCCGCCCTGTTAGTGATTTTTTTCTTATTTTTTAATGCCTGGCTTGAGATCGACTGACACACCCTCCAAGATCGACCAGTCGATCGCGATCGACGTAATGCCCACCCCTGGGTTATAGGATAGGATAGGTCTTTATTGTCATTGCACAAGTACAACGAAACTTTGTTTTCAGCACAAACCTGTTCAAGTTTAGACAAACAAACAGTGCACAGGGTTACAGAACAAGAACGCTGATGGGTCGCCATAAGGCGCCCCGTAAAAGGTGGGAAAAAAGTAAACGGTGGGGAAGGATGAGTAAAAAAATACAATTCAGACCGGGATCCTAAGGGGGCCCAGTCCGGAGTGGGAAAAAACCTCCATAGCAAAGCACATATACATATTACAACATACATCTCGAGATATCTAGCAACAGAGTGAAGGGGGTTCGGGGTCATGATGGTAGGCCGGAGCTCTCAGGCGCTGATTATCCATTCATCACCCCTATGGGATTTGGATTGGGGGGATGGGGTGTGTATGTGTGGCGTATATTTTTGTGGATGTGTGTGTGTGTAAGCCCGTAGTGTGTCTCTGTTCCGCGGCCTTGATGTATTGTGCAGTCGCTAGTCCAAAGTCAACAACAACAGGGGTGTGTTCAAAGAGAGACAAGAAAGGAGTTTGTTGTGTCTTCACCGCACCGTCTTCGGGAGAATCTCGAAGCCAGGGAAACAGTCCAAGTTAGAATGTTTTGTATGCGGGTGAAAATAAAATTGGCTTTTCACTCTAAATTGTCTTTGACTGGTCCTCAAAACTGCGGGGTAGACACAGTTACTGATACCAACTGGACCGCAAAAAAACAGACTCTAGGATATTGACCTGATATGATATCACCAAGTAGTTTTATTTTGTAGATCTTTATGTTAGAGCCTTTTGGATCAAGTGAAATTAGTCAGAGAACAATAGTCAGTATGAAACTTACCACAACTGGCTTCGAAGTTTGGGGCATTGTTCACAAATATGTCTAATTTATTCGTATATACGATGTATCTTTTGCTTAAATAAAGCATTTTAAAGTCTAAACATGACTAATTGAATTAAAAATAGCAACAGTAGTATTAGCCAGTAGATGACACTAAACCAATCAGTGCGCTGTTCATTATTGGAGTGGGGCGTGGCTCGGTTGGTGGAGAGGCCATGCAAGCAACTTGAAGGTTCCAGGTTTGATTCCCGCTTCCGCCATCCTAGTAACTGCCGTTGTGTCCTTGGGCAAAACTCTTTACCCACTTGCTCCCAGTACTTTCCTCACTGGTTTAAATGTAGCTTAAATACGTAAATAATGGGTTTCACTATGTAAAGCGCTCTGCTCCGAGTCTCTAAATAAAAGTGCTATATAAATATAATTCACCTCACTTCAATATTGTGGCCACTGATATGATCAGCCTCAGGCAGCATTAATATATTGGTTTAAACAAGTATAAAAGTGATTATGAGGTTATTTCATGTGTAGAGGGCTCTTGTAATTTAAAACATATTTGATTAATGATTTTTGATTCCTACTTTGCAGGACTTATTAGTATACCGTATTTCCTTGAATTGCCGCCGGGGCGCTAATTAATTTAAAACCTCTTCTCACACCGGCGTTTACCAAAGGCATGCGATAAAGGTAAGCATGGGCTAATTATTTTAAAACCTCTTCTCACTCTGGCGCTTACCAAAGGCATGCGGTAAATTTAGGCCTGCGCTTATAAATTTGAGTGTGATGAAAGGATACCATCATGAAAAGCACATTTAATTTAAAAAAAACGTTATTATGGTCTTACCTTTACTTAAAAATGAAGTCCATGCGCAGCTCCTTCTGATCAAAAGTATCGATAACTTGTTTATAGAAGTCTTCCTTATCTTTCTTCGGTTTTAAAAGTCTCTCCGTCTCGATGGAGAGCGTCCTTTATTACCTCCTGCTTCGATTGAAAGTCCAGTTTAGAAAACTGTTTTATTTTAGATATGTAATCCTCCATGTTAAAAGTGCAAGAGAGAGGAAAAAAATAAACACACGCTGCTTGTTGTCACTTCTTCTGCAGCCAAGTAGTCGCAAGAAGGATCACTAGCGCCCTCTACCACCAGGAGGCGGGAGTCATTTAATGACTCATATTTGACACACGCAGCTACGGAATATTAATAAAACATAGCTGCCGCATATTCAATAGCTTGGAGCTTAAATCTTACTGAATAGATCTTAATCTTTTTCCCTTTATGCGTTTTCCAATGATTGAAATCAGCCTCCTCCATTTTGAAAATGATGACAGGGGAAGTGTCACTCGTGACGTGACGAGTTTGACCCGGAGGAAATTCTAGGCATATGCTACTTATTTTGTGAAACGAGTTTGACCCGGCGGAAATTCTAGACATGCGCTAATAAAAATGATATTTTGCGAAACGAGTTTGACCTTGCGTTAATCCTGAGCAAGGTAATGCTAAGCATGCGCTAATTATTGTGCAAAACGAGTTTGACCCGGCAGTAATTCTAGGCAGGCGCATACTGTATATCCGGCGGCAATTCAAGGAAATACAGTAAATTAATGAGAGATTACCGTATTGACAAATGTGCTGTTTTAGACTGCTATAGGGGACACTTAATGTGTAAGTCTAACTTGTGTGCTATTGTGTGCTTAGCTGTTGTGTAGCTGCTTGTTCCTAGTAGTCTTTGGCCAACCATGTTGACTTTTTGTGAATTACTTGACTATAATACACAAAAAGACCAACCTTGTGTGCATAATGGAGGATATTTAGATGTTGACACGCTGCGGAACTGCTTGTGTGGTACAATATTTAGATAATTTGTGGGGATAATTAAATTGATTTTAATGTAAATGCATTTCGATATGATAAATAATACGGCTTATTTGATGTTATATTAATGCTTCAATGAATTTGTTGAGGGAAATTAACAACGCAAACATTTCTCAGCAGGTTAATTTTTTTTGACACCGTTGTCAAATGCAAGCAAGACTGATTATTAAACACATGTTCAGGAAACACTGATGTGACAGCGCTTTCATTTTAGCCTCGTCCTAAACCAGGGGTCACCAACTTGGTGCCCGCGGGCACCAGGTCGACCGTAAAAACCAGATGAGTAGCCCGCTGGCCTGTTCTAAAAATAGCTCAAATAGCAGCACTTACCAGTGAGCTGCCTTTATTTTTTAAATTTTATTTTTTTACTCGCAAGCTGGTCTCGCTTTGCTCGACATATTTAATCCTAAGAGAGACAAAAAACTCAAATAGAATTTGAAAATCCAAGAAAATACTTGGTCTTCACTTGTTTAAATACATTCATGTATTTTTTTACTTTGCTTCTTATAACTTTCAGAAAGACAATTTGAGAGAAAAAAACAACCTTAAAAATGAATTTAGGATTTTTAAACACAAAGACCTTTTTACCTTTTAAATTCCTTCCTCTTCTTTCCTGACAATTTAAATCAATGTTCAAGTAAATTCATTTTTTTTATTGTAAAGAATAATAAATAAATCTTGATTTAATTTTTCATTTTAGCTTCTTTTTTTTCCGACAAAGAATATTTGTGAAATATTTCTTCAAACTTATTGTGATTGAAATTCAAAATAATTATTCATGCAAATCTAAAAAATCTGTAGGATTAAATTTTAATCTTATTCAAAGTCTTTTGAATTTCTTTTTTTTTTTAAATGTCTGTAAAATCTAGAAGAAATAATGATTTGTCTTTGTTAAAAATATAGCTTGGTCCAATTTGTTATATATTCTAACAAAGTGCAGATTGGATTTTAACCTATTTCAAACATGTCATCAAAATTCTAAAATTAATCTTAATCAGGAAAAATTACTAATGATGTTCCATAAATTCCTTTTTTAATTTTTTCAAAAAGATTCGAATTAGCTAGATGTCCCCAACCTGTATCGGTTGGGGACATCTCTACGCTGCTGATCCGCTTGAGATGGTTTCCTGTGGACGGGACTCTCGCGGCTGTCTTGGAGCCACTATGGATTGAACTTTCACAGTATCATGTTAGACCCGCTCGACATCCATTGCTTTCGGTCCCCTAGAGGGGGGGGGGGGTTGCCCACATCTGAGGTCCTCTCCAAGGTTTCTCATAGTCAGCATTGTCACTGGCGTCCCACTGGATGTGAATTCTCCCTGCCCACTGGGTGTGAGTTTTCCTTGCCCTTTTGTGGGTTCTTCCGAGGATGTTGTAGTCGTAATGATTTGTGCAGTCCTTTGAGACATTTGTGATTTGGGGCTATATAAATAAACATTGATTGATTGATTTTTTTCGGTTGAATTTTGAATTTTAAAGAGTCGAAATTGAAGATAAACTATGTTTCAAAATTTAATTTTCATTTTTTTTCGTGTTTTGTCCTTTTTTAAACCATTCAATTAAGTGTTTTTTTTTTCATCATTTATTCTTTTCCGTAAAAGGAAAAAAAATGTACGACGGAATGACAGACGGAAATAATTTTTTTTTTTTTATATATATATAGATTTATTTATTAAAGGTAAATTGAGCAAATTGGCTATTTCCGGCAATTTATTCAAGTGTGTATCAAACTGGTAGCCCTTCACATGAATCAGTACCCAAGAAGTAGCTCTTGCTTTCAAAAAGGTTGCTGACCCCTGTTCTAAACGCTCTTTGTTCTCCTCGGCAGGTTCAGCGTGAGCAGGAGGCGTCGCCAACCAGGAGCAGATGCCATGGACGTGTTTAACTTCACTTACTGGAACGCCTCGGAAGGCAATGACACCGACGCGGCGGAGGAGGGCGAGAGCGCCTACAAGACGGTGGAGGTGGTGTTCATCGTGCTGGTGGCCGGCTCCCTCAGTCTGGTCACCGTCATTGGAAACATCCTGGTCATGCTCTCCATCAAAGTCAACAGGAACTTGCAGACCGTCAACAACTATTTCCTCTTCAGCCTGGCGTGCGCTGACCTCATTATCGGACTGTGCTCCATGAACTTGTACACTGTCTACATCGTCATGGGGTACTGGCCTCTGGGCCCGGTGGTTTGCGACCTGTGGCTGGCGCTGGACTATGTAGTCAGCAACGCCTCTGTCATGAATCTTCTTATCATAAGCTTTGACAGATACTTCTGCGTCACCAAGCCCCTCAGCTACCCTGTCAAAAGAACCACCAAGATGGCAGGGATGATGATTGCCGCCGCCTGGGTGTTGTCTTTCATCCTGTGGGCGCCCGCCATCCTCTTCTGGCAGTTTATTGTGGGTGGGCGGACAGTGCCTGAGAAGGAGTGTTACATTCAGTTCTTTTCCAACGCCGCTGTCACTTTCGGCACAGCCATTGCCGCATTTTACTTGCCCGTCATCATCATGATTCAGCTCTACTGGCAGATCTCCAGGGCGAGCAAAAGCCGGGTGAAGAAGGATAACCGAAAGCCGTCAGGAGGCAACGCCGAGCCTCTGTCGCCAGCCCAGCGGAGGAACAACAAACCCAACAATAACAACATACCTGCCGAGAGCGTGGGGTGTTCCCAGAGCCAGAACGTGGACGATGGCGCAAGCCAACATGACGAAAGGATGCAGAACGGCAAAGCACCTTCTTCGAACACGAACGAGGGCGAAACCGAGGGTGACGATGTGGCGAAGGACGTCTGCGCTCCCGCAGAAGAGAAGGAGAGCTCCAACGACTCCACCTCGGGCAGCGTGGCCGCAACCAACCTGAAAGACGAGGGGGCGGTGCCTTCCGCGGCCAACTCCGGCGCGGACCCCGGCCAGTCTCTTCCCCGCCAGCGGGCCAAGGCAGGCGTCTCCAAGCTGACCTGCATCAAAATTAAAGCAAAATCCCCCAAAGGGGACTGCTACACGCCCTCCAACACCACCGTAGAAATAGTCCCCGCCTCCGACAGGCAGAACCACGTGGCGCGCAAGATCGTCAAGATGACCAAGCAGCCGCCCAACAAAAAGAAGAAAGCGGCGCCGTCGCGGGAGAAGAAGGTGACCCGCACCATCATGGCCATCCTGGTGGCGTTCGTGGCCACCTGGACGCCTTACAACGTGATGGTGCTCATCAACACCTTCTGCTCCAGCTGCATCCCCAACACGGTGTGGACGCTGGGGTACTGGCTATGCTATATCAACAGCACCATCAACCCCGCCTGCTACGCCCTGTGCAACGTCACCTTCAAAAAGACGTTCAAGCACCTCCTGCTCTGCCAGTACAAGAGCAGTCGGTCCGCCAGGTAGAGATGCTGGTATGGAGAGAGTGCCATGTGTGGATGTTTGTGACCATTCTTTCATTCATGTCGGAGCACTTTACACTAATTAGCTGTGTTGTTCACAAAGGGACTTACTCCTTCAAGAGGACGAGTGAACATGTTGTTCACTCCTTCAAGAGGACGAGTGAACATGTTGTTCCTCCTTCAAGAGGACGAGTGAACATGTTGTTCCTCCTTCAAGAGGACGAGTGAACATGTTGTTCCTCCTTCAAGAGGACGAGTGAACATGTTGTTCCTCCTTCAAGAGGACGAGTGAACATGTTGTTCCTCCTTCAAGAGGACGAGTGAACATGTTGTTCCTCCTTCAAGAGGACGAGTGAACATGTTGTTCCTCCTTCGAGAGGACGAGTGAACATGTTGTTCCTCCTTCAAGAGGACGAGTGAACATGTTGTTCCTCCTTCGAGAGGACGAGTGAACATGTTGTTCACTCCTTCGAGAGGACGAGTGAACATGTTGTTCCTCCTTCAAGAGGGCGAGTGAACATGTTGTTCCTCCTTCAAGAGGACGAGTGAACATGTTGTTCCTCCTTCGAGAGGACGAGTGAACATGTTGTTCCTCCTTCAAGAGGACGAGTGAACATGTTGTTCCTCCTTCGAGAGGACGAGTGAACATGTTGTTACTCCTTCGAGAGGACGAGTGAACATGTTGTTCACTCCTTCGAGAGGACGAGTGAACATGTTGTTCCTCCTTCAAGAGGACGAGTGAACATGTTGTTACTCCTTCAAGAGGACGAGTGAACATGTTGTTCCTCCTTCGAGAGGACGAGTGAACATGTTGTTCACTCCTTCGAGAGGACGAGTGAACATGTTGTTCCTCCTTCAAGAGGACGAGTGAACATGTTGTTCCTCCTTCGAGAGGACGAGTGAACATGTTGTTCCTCCTTCAAGAGGACGAGTGAACATGTTGTTCCTCCTTCAAGAGGACGAGTGAACATGTTGTTCCTCCTTCGAGAGGACGAGTGAACATGTTGTTCACTCCTTCGAGAGGACGAGTGAACATGTTGTTCCTCCTTCGAGAGGACGAGTGAACATGTTGTTCCTCCTTCAAGAGGACGAGTGAACATGTTGTTCCTCCTTCGAGAGGACGAGTGAATATGTTGTTCCTCCTTCAAGAGGACGAGTGAACATGTTGTTCCTCCTTCAAGAGGACGAGTGAACATGTTGTTCCTCCTTCAAGAGGACGAGTGAACATGTTGTTCCTCCTTCGAGAGGACGAGTGAACATGTTGTTACTCCTTCAAGAGGACGAGTGAACATGTTGTTCCTCCTTCAAGAGGACGAGTGAACATGTTGTTCCTCCTTCAAGAGGACGAGTGAACATGTTGTTCCTCCTTCGAGAGGACGAGTGAACATGTTGTTCCTCCTTCAAGAGGACGAGTGAACATGTTGTTCCTCCTTCAAGAGGACGAGTGAACATGTTGTTCCTCCTTCGAGAGGACGAGTGAACATGTTGTTACTCCTTCAAGAGGACGAGTGAACATGTTACTCCTTCAAGAGGACGAGTGAACATGTTGTTCCTCCTTCAAGAGGACGAGTGAACATGTTGTTCCTCCTTCGAGAGGACGAGTGAACATGTTGTTCCTCCTTCGAGAGGACGAGTGAACATGTTGTTCCTCCTTCAAGAGGACGAGTGAACATGTTGTTCCTCCTTCGAGAGGACGAGTGAACATGTTGTTCCTCCTTCAAGAGGACGAGTGAACATGTTGTTCCTCCTTCAAGAGGACGAGTGAACATGTTGTTCCTCCTTCGAGAGGACGAGTGAACATGTTGTTCCTCCTTCGAGAGGACGAGTGAACATGTTGTTCCTCCTTCGAGAGGACGAGTGAACATGTTGTTACTCCTTCGAGAGGACGAGTGAACATGTTGTTACTCCTTCAAGAGGACGAGTGAACATGTTGTTCCTCCTTCGAGAGGACGAGTGAACATGTTGTTCACTCCTTCAAGAGGACGAGTGAACATGTTGTTCCTCCTTCAAGAGGACGAGTGAACATGTTGTTCACTCCTTCGAGAGGACGAGTGAACATGTTGTTCACTCCTTCGAGAGGACGAGTGAACATGTTGTTCCTCCTTCAAGAGGACGAGTGAACATGTTGTTACTCCTTCAAGAGGACGAGTGAACATGTTGTTCCTCCTTCAAGAGGACGAGTGAACATGTTGTTACTCCTTCAAGAGGACGAGTGAACATGTTGTTCCTCCTTCAAGAGGACGAGTGAACATGTTGTTCCTCCTTCGAGAGGACGAGTGAACATGTTGTTCACTCCTTCGAGAGGACGAGTGAACATGTTGTTCCTCCTTCAAGAGGACAAGTGAACATGTTGTTCCTCCTTCGAGAGGACGAGTGAACATGTTGTTCACTCCTTCGAGAGGACGAGTGAACATGTTGTTCCTCCTTCAAGAGGACAAGTGAACATGTTGTTCCTCCTTCGAGAGGACGAGTGAACATGTTGTTCCTCCTTCAAGAGGACAAGTGAACATGTTGTTCCTCCTTCGAGAGGACGAGTGAACATGTTGTTCACTCCTTCGAGAGGACGAGTGAACATGTTGTTCCTCCTTCAAGAGGACGAGTGAACATGTTGTTCCTCCTTCAAGAGGACGAGTGAACATGTTGTTCCTCCTTCAAGAGGACGAGTGAACATGTTGTTCCTCCTTCAAGAGGACGAGTGAACATGTTGTTCACTCCGGGGCAATAGGGCTGCCTGAATTTACTAACTTTTTAGCGACTTTTAAGTTCAGTGACAAAACTTGTAGATAGGTGTAAAAACCACACCCCTATTTGTGTTCACACTTCATCGCTGCACATCCCTGACCGGACGTAAAACTGGATCGAATACCTTTTGATTAAATTCCAGTGGCTGCAATGTGCAACCTCGCCACTTGAAGCCACTAAATCTTCTGCACTTGTGAATCTTAAAGGCCTACTGAAAGCCACTACTAGCGACCACGCAGTCTGATAGTTTATATATCAATGATGAAATATTAACATTGCAACACATGCCAATACGGCCTTTTTAGTTTACTAAATTGCAATTTTAAATTTCCCGCGGAGTTTCTTGTCACGGACTGTCAGGAAACATTAGCGCAGCAACATTTGCGGCTAAAAGTCGTCTCTTTTCATCGCGCAATTAAACAGTATTTTGGACATCTGTGTTGCTGAATCTTTTGCAATTTGTTCAATTAATAATGGAGAAGTCCAAGTAGAAAGATGGAGTTGGGAAGCTTTAGCCTTTAGCCACACAAACACACGGTGATTCCTTGTTTAAAATTCCCGGAGGTGAAGCTTTACTATGGATCAGAGCGGTCAAGCGAACATGGATCCCGACCACTTGTCAACAGGCAGGTTTCGGTGAGAAAATTGTGCTAATAAGTCGGCTCTTACCGGAGATCTGTGTAGTTTGCGAAACATTTTCGTCATAGTTCAATCAATGTTTATTTATATAGCCCCAAATCACAAATGTCTCAAAGGACTGCACAAATCATTACGACTACAACATCCTCGGAAGAACCCACAAAAGGGCAAGGAAAACTCACACCCAGTGGGCAGGGAGAATTCACATCCAGTGGGACGCCAGTGACAATGCTGACTCTGAGAAACCTTGGAGAGGACCTCAGATGTGGGCAACCCCCCCCCCTCTAGGGGACCGAAAGCAATGGATGTCGAGCGGGTCTAACATGATACTGTGAAAGTTCAATTCATAGTGGCTCCAAGACAGCAGCGAGAGTCCCGTCCACAGGAAACCATCTCAAGCGGATCAGCAGCGTAGAGATGTCTCCAACCGATACAGGCGAGCGGTCCATCCTGGGTCTCGACTCTGGACAGTCAGTACTTCATCCATGGTCATCGGACCGGACCCCCTCAACGACCTTTTTTTCTGACTAAAACGAGACAATAACTAAATAAAAAATAATTTACGTGGACGAGTTGTATTGACATACTCGTCAACGAATAAAAACAAGACGAAAATGTCTGCCAGAGACAAAATCCAATCGGAACTCATTTCGTTAGGAAGAGGCGGGAGGAGTTGGGAAGAGAACCAATCGGAGCGACGAGGTAAGGAAGTTACGTAAACGTAGTTTGCGTTTGAGAAGACAACATGTCAACGCCGGGGAGGAAGAGGAGAGAGGACATATGGGGAAATGTTATATTTGACGTCAGAGATAACAAGCCGCAGTGTAAGAAATGCAGCGCGAGGATTACGGGGAAAAACACAACAAACTTGAAGCGACATTTACAGTCCAATCACCCGGAAATCCACACCCAGGTAAGCATTTTCCACAACATAAAACTCACTCGACGTTACTCGTGAAATACTAAATTTGAGACATGATTTTCATCAAAATACAACTTTTATCGGTGATTTTTCCGCTGTTTTGCTTTGACTTTCAGAAATTGAAGGGAAAGTTTACATATTACCCTTTAGTCGACTAAATCTACTGTAGTTTTCGTCGACTATAATCTTATGATATTTCGTCAACTAAAACTAGACTAAAACTAAAACAATTTAAATAACTACATTATGACTAAAACTAAATTACATTTTAGTCAAAAGACTATGACTAAAACTAAATCAAAGTTTGCTTTCAAAATTAACACTGGTTTGCGCCGTCCTTGTATCTGCCGTAGACTTCCCTCAGACACTGGCGTCAACACACCCGTGGACACACCCCTCCGACTATCAGGTACTATTTAATCTCACTAAAACACTAGCAGCACAATAGAAGGATAAGGGATTTCCCGGAATTATCCTATTAAATTTGTCTAAAAACATCTGAATCTGTCCCAATGCAATCGCCCTTTTATTTTTTTACTTCATTTGTTTACTTTTTTTTTCTAGTCCTTCGCTATCAATATCATCATCCCCGTATCTTTCATCCTCGCTCAAATTAATAGGGAAATTGTCGTTTTCTCGGTCCGAATAGTTTTTGCTGCTGGAGGCGGTGTCACGCCAAATTTCTTCCCCCCTACAAAAACCTCCCCCCCCCCCCATTTACTTCCGGGGTCATGATTAATACAGATGTTTTGTTAACGCTATATTATAAAAATACAGACGTTTTGTTAACGCTATATTATAAAAATATAACGCTATATTATAAAAATACAGACGTTTTGTTAACGCTATATTATAAAAATATAACGCTATATTATAAAAATACAGACGTTTTGTTAACGCTATATTATAAAAATATAACACAATATTATAAAAATACAGACATTTTGTTAACGCTATATTATAAAAATATAACGCTATATTATAAAAATACAGACGTTTTGTTAACGCTATATTATAAAAATATAACGCTATATTATAAAAATACAGACGTTTTGTTAACGCTATATCATAAAAATATAACGCTATATTATAAAAATACAGACGTTTTGTTAACGCTATATCATAAAAATATAACGCTATATTATGAAAATACATCCATCCATCCATCCATCCATCATCTTCCGCTTATCCGAGGTCGGGTCGCGGGGGCAGCAGCCTAAGCAGGGAAGCCCAGACTTCCCTATCTCCAGCCACTTCGTCTAGCTCTTCCCGGGGGATCCCGAGGCGTTCCCAGGCCAGCCGGGAGACATAGTCTTTCCAACGTGTCCTGGGTCTTCCCCGTGGCCTCCTACCAGCTGGACGTGCCCTAAACACATCCCTAGGGAGGCGTTCGGGTGGCATCCTGACCAGATGCCCGAACCACCTCATCTGGCTCCTCTCGATGTGGAGGAGCAGCGGCTTTACTTTGAGCTCCTCCCGGATGACAGAGCTTCTCACCCTATCTCTAAGGGAGAGACCCGCCACACGGCGGAGGAAACTCATTTCGGCCGCTTGTACCCGTGATCTTATCCTTTCGGTCATGACCCAAAGCTCATGACCATAGGTGAGGATGGGAACGTAGATCGACCTGTAAATTGAGAGCTTTGCCTTCCGGCTCAGCTCCTTCTTCACCACAACGGATCGATACAACGTCCGCATTACTGAAGACGCCGCACCGATCCGATAACGCTATATTATAAAAATACAGACGTTTTGTTAACGCTATATTATAAAAATATAACGCTATATTATAAAAATACAGACGTTTTGTTAACGCTATATTATAAAAATATAACGCTATATTATAAAAATACAGACGTTTTGTTAACGCTATATTATAAAAATATAACGCTATATTATAAAAATACAGACGTTTTGTTAACGCTATATTATAAAAATATAACGCTATATTATAAAAATATAACGCTATATTATAAAAATACAGACGTTTTGTTAACGCTATATTATAAAAATATAATGCTATATTATAAAAATATAACGCTATATTATAAAAATACAGACGTTTTGTTAACGCTATATTATAAAAATATAACGCTATATTATAAAAATACAGACGTTTTGTTAACGCTATATTATAAAAAAAATTAAAAAACAATTTACAAACACAAGCTATGGGATGACGCATTTACTTCCGGGGTCACGTTTCCTCTTATGTCATCCCATAGCTTGTGTTTGTAAATTGTTTTTTAATTTTTTTTTATAATATAGCCTTAACAAAACATCTGTATTTTTATAATATAGCGTTAACAAAACGTCTGTATTAATCATGACCCCGGAAGTAAATGAGGGGGGGAAGGTTTTTATAGGGGGAAGAAATTTGGCGCGACAACTCCCATTATAAACAATGTGAGGACTTGAGGAGCCCTCACCCTTGTGACGTCATCGTCTGCGACTTCCGGTAAAGACGAGGCTTTTTTATCAGCGCCAAAAGTTGCGAACTTTATCGCCGATGTTCTCTACTAAATCCTTTCAGCAAAAATATGGCAATATCACGAAATGATGAAGTATGACACACAGGATGGACCTGCTATCCCCGTTTAAATAAGAAAATTTCATTTCAGTAGGCCTTTAAAGGTGCCCTAATAGTAACATTTTAATTATATTTTAACAGTACTATGTCTCCCGAGAGCCTGTTTTTGATGGAAAAACCTCATGGTACTGCCTCCGCCTGCACCATTTATACACACACACACACACACACAGACACACACATCACTTTGCTTTACATCTTTAAATAAACCCACACTTGGGAGATGAATCATTTTGTTGTTGCAGAAAATAAGCAAACCTAGCACGGTGTTAAAATGTGAATGTAATGTTAGCACCGTAGGAAACATATCTACAGTATGGCCCCATTCCAGGGTTGATATCATGTGAGAGGAAGCAGGTGTAGGGGGGAGGGGGGTAAATCATTTTGTGGTGCAGTCTGCTGAAAATGATGGAACGGGCCACTCTGAATAGCCAGAACCAGTCAAAGTTAGAATTGCCACTGAACACTTTTAAGATATTCAACACTCTACTGCCATCTGGCTGCTAAAGTGCATAGTGCACACCCTCAATTCGTCATGTTCAGTGTGTCAGGTAAACCACGACGAATGGAGCCATATGAATCCCCATTCTACTGTAATATACCTAAGAGTTATGTTCTAAAGAAAACTAAATATACCATCTCTCGCACTTGTGTGCTCCACTTTTGAAATAAATAGTCAGTCTCTAAAGGAGTCCTATTACGTTCTTGACAGTTGGCACCTGTTTTTTAAATTTGGGATCCCAACAAGTGCCATCCATCCATCCATTTTCTACCGCTTATTCCCTTTCGGGGTCGCGGGGGGCGCTGGCGCCTATCTCAGCTACAATCGGGCAGAAGGCGGGGTACACCCTGGACAAGTCGCCACCTCATCGCAGGGCCAACACAGATAGACAGACAACATTCACACTCACATTCACACACTAGGGACCATTTAGTGTTGCCAATCAACCTATCCCCAGGTGCATGTCTTTGGAGGTGGGAGGAGCCTATCCCCAGGTGCATGTCTTTGGAGGTGGGAGGAAGCCGGAGTACCCGGAGGGAACCCACGCATTCACGGGGAGAACATGCAAACTCCACACAGAAAGATCCGAAGCCTGGATTTGAACCCAGGACTGCAGGACCTTCGTATTGTGAGGCAGACGCACTAACCCCTCTGCCACCGTGAAGCCCCCAACAAGTGCCAGAAATGTGAATTAAAACCATTGAGGTTGAGGAGATTTTGCTGTGTTCCAAACAAGCTGTTGCGGCTATCTCCATCCATGGTATAGGGCGCAGGTGGGGAACCTATGGCTCTAGAGCCAGATGTGGCCCTTTTGATGACTGCATCTGGCTCTCGGATAAATCTGAGCTGACTTTGCTGAACACGATAAGTAATGAATAATTCCACTTGTAATCACAGTGTTGAAAATAACGTTCAAAATATAAAACATTCTCATGCATTTTTAATCCATCTATCTGTTTTCTACCGCACCTGTTCGAGAAGTCGCGTTAATGGTAAGAAGTTATTTATTTATTATTGGTTAGTGTGGGGCTTGCCCTCCTGGGGGTTCTCCAGACCACCAAGCACCAACCTGAGAGCCTGTTTCAGGGTTACAATATTGTTTTATTTTTCAATAAGTCTCTCAGTTGCTTTCCAGCAATTGTCTTTTTCTCTTTCGTTCTCGCTCACGCTCGGCTCCAGCTCCAACCCCATCTCTTCTCCTGGCTGCTGCTTATAACAGAGCGACAGGTGATTAGATAACAAGGCCCAGGTAGGCCATCTACGCACCTCTTGCTGATTTCGAGGCTGATCGTGGCAACACCCCGCTTCGCTGCAGGCCCGCAGGCCACGCCCCCCTCCACAGTTAGCTTCCGAATAACAATGTTATTACAAAGAATAAGAGACCTGTTATACTCTAGAAATGTTGGTCTTACTTAAAAATGCACTCGTTTAGTTGTGTTCAGTGTTAAAAAAAAATATTATATGGCTCTTACGGAAATACATTTTGAAATATTTGGCTTCTTGGCTCTCTCAGCCAAAAAGGTTACCGACCTGGTATAAGGTTTTCCAGTAGACGTCTGCGCAAGTCTGACGTTTTTATTCTCCCTAATCATGGTTGTTGTCCAAATAAAATACATCCACAGTGCGATCCGAGGACTATAAATGCTCTGTAATTGGTTGTGTTAACCAACGCAGATCACTCCACAAACTTGCAAGTTGCACAAACTTTTCCTGAGGGACGTCTCCTGAAGGAATCAATAAAGTACTATCTATCTATCTTGCATCCTAGTCTGAAGAAGTGAAAACTGCTTGGCTAACTTTTGTGTTTCGTTATGGCTTCCTTGAGCGGTCGGGGCGAGTAGGTCTTTAAAATGTAAATAAGACCCCCCATAAAAGGGCTTGTTAAGAGACAGCTCGAAAGCAGCTTGAAGATAGTCTGTAAATGTATCGAAGATTTGGACTACCGGTATATTTTATATAGACCACAAGGAAGTGTTTAAATGAACCATATTTTTTGGGTTGTAGGGGCACCGGATTATAAGGTAGACTTCTGATAAGCAGGTCTATTTTCATACAAAATGCGCACCAGAATATAAGGCCCTTGAATGTATTTTTTTTCCACATTTAAACACACACTGGTGTAAGTAACATGTAATGGTGGTTCTTTGATCAAAATGTTACATACTGAAGATTGTTTTACAGACCATCCTCAAGCCGCTTTCTGACCGTTTGGTGGACAGTCTTATTTAAATGGCTCCACCTCGATAACATATTCTCCCCGTCCTCTTTGTGGTACCAGTAGTTTTAGCGCTTCTATGGCGAGTCTACTTACAGAACTGCACGCTACTTTATATTAGAAATGGCAACATCAGACGATATGAGGATAAAGAAAAAGAAGGAGCTTATTGACTTTGTCATGGACTACAATGGCGGACGCACGCACATTTTTGGGTGCGCCCCACTATTTAAGAAAGGACTGGATTAATGTAGCTGTAATGCTCCGACAATCCACTATCGGTGCAGCTTTGTAGCTTACCAAAATCGTACTTAAACATTTTGACGGATTTTTGAGTGCCGTGTGTAATGTTCTATATTATTAATGAAGTATCAAAGTTTTGGTTTTACTTGCTTACCTGTACTTTCTAGCGTCCTTTATTAAACAGGGGGCATCAGCCTGCAGTCTACTGGTCACACTTATCATTACACCATTTACCAAATGCAGATGCTTGGAGGTCGGTATGCCTAAACAGAATTATACGTACATGAGTCTTTTCTTTTTGGGAAAATGAAAGGATGTAAAGTAAGCCTAATAGTGGGAAAAATACAGTGAATTAAAAGACACAATATGACCCCTTTAAATGTTTGAAGTTCAGGGTTTGTTAACTATCTTAAAACAACTATAACTGCCAAATATCAGGCACATTGGGGAAAGTTGAACTATTATTTTCAACCTAGCCTAACCCTATTCATCCATTTTCTTCCGCTTATCCGAGGTCGGGTCGCAGGGGCAGCAGCCTAAGCAGGGAAGCCCAGACTTCCCTCTCCCCACCCACTTTGTCTAGCTCCTCCCGGGGGATCCCGAGGCGTTCCCGGGCCAGCCGGGAGACATAATCTTCCCAACCTGTCCTGGGTCTTCCCCATGGCCTCCTACCGGTTGGACGTGCCCTAAACACCTCCCTAGGGAGGCGTTCAGGTGGCATCCTGACCAGATGCCCGAACCACCTCATCTGGCTCCTCTCCATGTGGAGGAGCAGCGGCTTTACTTTGAGTTCCTCCCGGATGGCAGAGCTTCTCACCCTATCTCTAAGGGAGAGCCCCGCCAAACGGTGGAGGAAACTCATTTCGGCCGCTTGTACCCGTGATCTTATCCTTTCGGTCATGACCCAAAGCTCATGACCACAGGTGAGGATGGGAACGTAGATCGACCGGTAAATTGAGAGCTTTGCCTTCCGGCTCAGCTCCTTCTTCACCACAACGGATCGGTACAACGTCCGCATTACTGAAGACGCCGCACCGATCCGCCTGTCGATCTCACGATCCAATCTTCCCTCACTCGTGAACAAGACTCCTAGGTACTTGAACTCCTCCACTTGGGGCAGGGTCTCCTCCCCAACCCGGAGATGGCACTCCACCCTTTTCCGGGCGAAAACAATGGACTCGGACTTGGAGGTGCTGATTCTCACTACGGTCGATTCACACTCGGCTGCGAACCGATCCATTGAGAGCTGAAGATCCCGGCCAGATGAAGCCATCAGGAACACATCATCTGCAAAAAGCAGAGACCTAATCCCACGGCTACCAAACCGGAAACCCTCAACACCTTGACTGCGCCTAGAAATTCTGTCCATAAAAGTTATGAACAGAATCGGTGACAAAGGACAGCCTTGGCGGAGTCCAACCCTCACTGGAAATGTGTTCGACTTTCTGCCGGCAATGCGGACCAAGCTCTGGCACTGATCATACAGGGAGTGGACCGCCACAATAAGACAGTCCGATACCCCATACTCTCTGAGCACTTCCCACAGGACTTCCCGAGGGACACGGTCGAATGCCTTCTCCAAGTCCACAAAGCACATGTAGACTGGTTGGGCAAACTCCCATGCACCCTCAAGAACCCTGCCCAGAGTATAGAGCTGGTCCACAGTTCCACGACCAGGACGGAAACCACACTGTTCCTCCTGAATGAGGTTCGACTATCCGACGTAGCCTCCTCTCCAGTACACCTCAATAAACCTTACCGGGAAGGCTGAGGAGTGTGATCCCACGATAGTTGGAACACACCCTCCGGTCCCCCTTCTGAAAGAGAGGGACCACCACCCCGGTCTGCCAATCCAGAAGTACCGCCCCCGATGTCCACGCGATGCTGCCTAACCCTAATCAAACGTTAATCTACTTAAGCAAAAAACTAAAAGGTTTGAATTCACCCCATTTGCAGAAATGACCCCAGCCCTTATTCTTCGGGCACATTTCATCCCCCTGTGGAGTCACTGGGACCCCTCGAGATAAATCCTGTTTGAGTGAAACCATGGACCTTTAGGGGAAGCCTATTCAGGCTAAGTCAGTTTTGGGGGAGCCATTGAAATTTCAGGGATACATTCTAATAGTCTACTTTTACCCGGTCTAATCTGGGTTGTACATCAGTAACAAATAAATGGGTACCAACCCCTGTCAGAGCTCATTCGGAAAAGCATCTGGAATAAACCGAGGAGTCAAATTGTCCTTAGTCAGTTAGAGATGTGGGAGCGACTGGTTCTTGGGAGATGTTCTTTTTCCAGTGAATATGCGAACCTAGCATATCGTTCAAGTGTTAGCATGTACGCCAGTGTTGCTAACATTGATGTCCTCTCTCCCACTGCTTAAAATTCAGTTGATAAATGGCTTCTATTACCTAAGTGCAGCGTTACAATGTATATATCAAATGTACGATAGCACGATAGCACTTCCTGGAGACACACACACCTCATTACCCTGAAAGGTACAGACAGAGAAAACGGCATGTTACCAGTAAGACCAGTAGAAATATACAGGTATATTCTGACATGGGGCCTTTAATGTTCAAGTTCAAGATTTTGGGCGTCACTGTGTTATTTTTCTTCTAAATCAGTGGTTCTTAACCTGGGTTCGATCCAACCCTAGGGGTTCGGTGAGTCTGGGGTTCGGCGGAGGTCAAGACACACCCAACTCATTGTGTAAAAAAAAAAAACTTCTCCCTATCGGCGTATTACGGATACCCCCAAACAATTTTCCCTCTGATTTGCAGGTGTGTAATTTGTTGTGAGTTCATGCACTGTGTTTGTATTGTTCTTTGAACAGGGTGATTTTCATGCACGGTTCATTTTGTGCACCGGTAAAAAAAAACATACCTTTGTCTTGAATATGTAAAAAAAAAAAAAATATATATATATATATATATATATATATTTTTTTTTTTCACTAAAGAAGGTTTCGGCGGAAACTGGTGGGGTTCGGTACCTCCAACAAGGTTAGGAACCACTGTTCTAAATGCTATGACGTTTTCAGGAGCTCGTACACGGAAGGAAGGTGTTTGTTCTGTTGACAGAATCTCAATGTTTGCTAACGCGGGCTAATAACATATTCATGTGTGCTGTCAAAGAAGTTATAGTTGGAGCTCAGAGCTGATTAGCGTGTTTGTATGAGTGTGCGGTGGATGAATAGGACGGGTGTGAGCGTACGTGCAAACCGTGCATGCTGATGCGTGTTTGCGCACTCCGAATTTGGGGTGAACTTTTTGGGTCGCGGCTTAATGAACTGCTGACCTTTTTGAACAAAAAGGGCTACTAGCATACTCGCTAGTTGATGTATTTAAAACCTCTTGAGCGCGACACCCCTGTGTGCCCCGATGGACACCAGTGTACCCCAGTAGCAGGTCCACCAGGCTTTGGCTGTATTAGCTATATGGTTTGATCTTTATACCTAAGATAAACATCTACCTAATGTAATCATTAGGGGTGTGGGAATCGATTCTCATTTTAAAAAAATCTATTTTATTTTTTTTTATCAATCCAACAAACCAATACACAGCAATACCATAACAATGCAATCCAATTCCAAAACAGAACCTGACCCAGCAACACTGCAATAAACAGAGCAATTTAGGAGACACAAACACCACACAGAACAAACCAAAAGTAGTGAAACCAAAATGAATATTATCAACAACAGTATCAATATTAGTTATAATTTCAGCATAGCAGTGATTAAAAATCCCACATTGACATTATCATTAGACATTTATAGAACTAAAAAAAGGAAGAATAGTGTCACAGTGGCTTGTATCGTATCTTGTAAGCTTGACAACACACTGTGTCCAATGTTTTCACAAAGATAAAATAAGTCATATTTTTGGTTCATTTAATGGTCAAAACAAATTTACATTATTGCAATCAGTTGATAAAACATTCATCCATCCATCCATTTTCTGCCGCTTATTCCCGTTCGGGGTCGCGGGGGGCGCTGGCGCCTATCTCAGCTACAATCGGGCGGAAGGCGGTGTACACCCTGGACAAGTCGCCACCTCATCGCAGGGCCAACACAGATAGACAGACAACATTCACACTCACATTCACACACTAGGGCCAATTTTAGTGTTGTAAAACATTGTCTTTTACAATTATAAAAGCTTTTTTTTTTTTTAAATACTACTCTGCTTGCATGTCAGCAGACTGGGGTAAATCCTGCTGAAATCTATGTAATGAATGAATACAGAATCGTTTTGAATGGGAAAAATATTGTTTTTGAATCGAGAATCAAATCGAATCTTGACCCCAACAATCGATATTGAATCGAATCGTGAGACACCCAGAGATTCGCAGCCCTAGTAATCAACGTCCGCTACAAGCTCAGCAAAACCCATTTTAGCGACATTAAAACCACATCTGGGTCAGTATAGCCCCTGTTGGTAGAGCGGCAGAAACTTGACGGTTCCAGGTTCGATCCCCGCCCCACTTTACCCACCTGCTCCCAGTGCCACCCACACTGGTTAGAATGTAACTTAGATATTGGGTTTCACTATGTAAAGCGCTTTGAGTCACTAGAGAAAAAGCGCTATATAAATATAATTCACTTCACTTCACTTCACAGAATCGTTTTGAATGGGAAAAATATCGTTTTTGATTCGAGAATCGAAACGAATCGTGACCCCAACAATCGATATTGAATCGAATCGTGAGACACCCAGAGATTCGCAGCCCTAGTAATCAACGTCCGCTACAAGCTCAGCAAAACCCATTTTAGCGACATTAAAACCACATCTGGGTCAGTATAGCCCCTGTTGGTAGAGCGCCAGAAACTTGACGATTCCAGGTTCGATCCCCGCCCCACTTTACCCACCTGCTCCCAGTGCCACCCACACTGGTTAGAATGTAACTTAGATATTGGGTTTCACTATGTAAAGCGCTTTGAGTCACTAGAGAAAAGCGCTATATAAATATGATTCACTTCACTTCACAGAATCGTTTTGAATGGGAAAAATATCGGTTTTGAATCGAGAATCGAATCGAATCGTGACCCCAACAATCGATATTGAATCGAATCGTGAGACACCCAGAGATTCGCAGCCCTAGTAATCAACGTCCGCTACAAGCTCAGCAAAACCCATTTTAGCGACATTAAAACCACATCTGGGTCAGTATAGCCCCTGTTGGTAGAGCGCCAGAAACTTGACGATTCCAGGTTCGATCCCCGCCCCACTTTACCCACCTGCTCCCAGTGCCACCCACACTGGTTAGAATGTAACTTAGATATTGGGTTTCACTATGTAAAGCGCTTTGAGTCACTAGAGAAAAGCGCTATGTAAATATAATTCACTTCACTTCACTTCCCAGAATCGTTTTGAATGGGAAAAATATCATTTTTGAATCGAGAATCGAATCGAATCGTGACCCCAACAATCGATATTGAATCGAATCGTGAGACACCCAGAGATTCGCAGCCCTAGTAATCAACGTCCGCTACAAGCTCAGCAAAACCCATTTTAGCGACATTAAAACCACATCTGGGTCAGTATAGCCCCTGTTGGCAGAGCGCCAGAAACTTGACGGTTCCAGGTTCGATCCCCGCCCCACTTTACCCACCTGCTCCCAGTGCCACCCACACTGGTTAGAATGTAACTTAGATATTGGGTTTCACTATGTAAAGCGCTTTGAGTCACTAGAGAAAAAGCGCTATATAAATATAATTCACTTCACTTCACTTCACAGAATCGTTTTGAATGGGAAAAATATCGTTTTTGAATCGAGGAATCGAATCGAATCGTGACCCCAACAATCGATATTGAATCGCATCGTGAGACACCCAGAGATTCGCAGCCCTAGTAATCAACGTCCGCTACAAGCTCAGCAAAACCCATTTTAGCGACATTAAAACCACATCTGGGTCAGTATAGCCCCTGTTGGTAGAGCGGCAGAAACTTGACGGTTCCAGGTTCGATCCCCGCCCCACTTTACCCACCTGCTCCCAGTGCCACCCACACTGGTTAGAATGTAACTTAGATATTGGGTTTCACTATGTAAAGCGCTTTGAGTCACTAGAGAAAAAGCGCTATATAAATATAATTCACTTCACTTCACTTCACAGAATCGTTTTGAATGGGAAAAATATAGTTTTTGAATCGAGGAATCGAATCGAATCGTGACCCCAACAATCGATATTGAATCGAATCGTGAGACACCCAGAGATTCGCAGCCCTAGTAATCAACGTCCGCTACAAGCTCAGTAAAATCCATTTTAGCGACATTAAAACCACATCTGGGTCAGTATAGCCCCTGTTGGCAGAGCGCCAGAAACTTGACGGTTCCAGGTTCGATCCCCGCCCCACTTTACCCACCTGCTCCCAGTGCCACCCACACTGGTTAGAATGTAACTTAGATATTGGGTTTCACTATGTAAAGCGCTTTGAGTCACTAGAGGAGAAAAAGCGCTATATAAATATAATTCACTTCACTTCAAAGACTCAAGAGTTCAATCTAAATTATTTAGATTTTTTTCGTATCCCCGAAAAACGTGGTGTCGGGCTTAAGAGGTTAAATGTAATCCATCACTTTGCGTGCATATCGTCATAAGTCTTATCGTGTCCATCATTGTGTTGTTTCCTTAAGCCAGAGGTGTCTCATTTTGTACAGCAGGGTCAAATTAACCCAAAAAAAAATATGCTAAAATGGGAAAAAAAAACAGCAAAAAGGCACATTGTTATACAAATAACTGTAATCGGGTGTGTCCAAACGTTTTGTCCCTGAGGACTGCATACTGAAAAATGAGAGACTGATACATTTTGTAAATTAAATACGCTGAAAACAAATTCAATGCACGTCGATATATGCTAAGCTATCTGGGAAAAATATTATATTTAGCGTTTTTGTTGTAGGTAACAAGGAAACTGGTTATTAAAAGTAATTAATAATGTATTAGGGCCAATAAAAACTACCAGCGGGCCAAAAATGGCCCACCGGGCCGTACTTTCCAAATCTACATATTGAACTACAGTCGTCCCTCACCACATATTTTTGTTTGCTTTGTAAGCATATTCCACATTTTATTGCGCTAACTTAAGCAACAAAAAAAAGAATGCTAATTGAATTTAAAATGTCAATACTACAATAGTATTGGCCTCTAGATTAGACCAGAAGCCTCGGAAACCATTACCATTTGTGTTAAACAGGAGTGAGGTTGGCTATGTGGTTTTTACTTCATGTCTACAGGGTCTCGGGTTGTAAAGTGCTATATACTAGATTAATAATTCATCATTTTTATGTTCCGGAAATTCATTTAACACCGTAAGTTAGGGTTGGACGATATACCGGCATTACTATAGTACTGCAATACTTATCAATCATATTCGGTACTATACCGCCTCTGAAAAGTACCAGTCAGTAGCGTATGGAGTTGATACTACTATGATACTTCTTTCATTTTTCTTTTAATGTATATTATGTTCATAAACTCGGGAAATATGTCCCTAGACACATGAAGACTTTGAATATGACCAATGTAGGATCCTGTAACAATTGATACCAAAATGTTGTGGTATCATCCAGAACTAATGTAAAGTATCAAACAATAGAAGAATACCGTATTTCCTTGAATTTCCGCCGGGGCCTTAATTAATTTAAAACCTCTTCTCACTCCGGCGCTTACCAAAGGAGTGCGGTAAATTTAGGCCTGCGCTCAAAAATTTTAGTGTGATGTAAGGATACTATCATGAAAAGCACATTTAATAAAAAAAACGTTATTATGTTCTTACGTTTACTTATAAATGAAGTCCATGCGCAGCTCCTTCTAATCAAAAGCATCGATAACTTGTTTAAAGAAATCCTCCTTATCGTTCTTCAGTTTTAAAAGTCTCTCTGTCTCGATGGAGATCTTCCTTTATTACCTCCTGCTTCCATTGAAAGTCCAGTTTAGAAAACTGTTTTATTTTAGATATGTAATCCTCCATGTTAAAAGTGCAAGCGAGAGGAAAAAATAAAGGATCGCTGCTCACTCTTGCTGCTTGTTGTCACTTCTTCTGCAGCCGAGTAGTCGCAAGAAGGATCACTAGCGCCCTCTACCACCAGGAGGCGGGAGTCATTTAATGACTCATATTTGACACACGCAGCTACGGTATATTAATAAAACATAGCTGCTTACTGTTCTTTTTATCATATTCAATAGCTTGGAACGTAAATCCTACTGAATAGCTCTAAATCGTCTTCCCTTTATGCGATTTCAAATTATTGAAATCAGCCTCCTCCATTTTGAAAATGATGACAGGTGAAGTGTCACTCCTGACGTGACGAGTTTGACCCGGCGGAAATTCCAGGCATATGCTAATTATTTTGCAAAACGAGTTTGACCCGGCAGTAATTCTAGGCAGGCGCAATTCAAGGAAATATAGTAGGTGATTGTTACATTTTAACAGAAGTGTAGATGCAACATGTTAAAAGAGAAAATAAACAAATATAAACAGTAAATGAACAAGTAGATTAATAATAAATAAAAATAATATTTTATAATACATAAAATAATACAATGTAAAATGACACAGTACTTTACTGCATATGTCAGCAGCTAAATTATGAGCCTTTTTTTGCTTACTTACTACTAATAGACAAGTTTTCTTTCATGTTCACTATTCTATTTAAGGACAAACTTGCAATAAAAAACATATGTTTAATGTACTGTAAGAATTTTTGTTAAAATGAAGCCAATATTGCTATTCTTTGTGGTCCCCTTGATTTAGAAAAGTACCAAAAAGTATCAAAATAAATTTGGTACCGGTACTAAAATATTCAGTATCGGGACAACACTATTGGAACCAATTAACAGCGATAATTATGTAAAGCTCATCTTACCATGACTTAATAAACAAGTAGAAAATCTTATTCGGGTGTTACTATTTAGAGGTCAATTGTACAGAATATGTACTGTACTGTGCAATCTACTAATAAAAGTTTCAATCAATCAATCAATGGAACGGGTAACAGAACTGAAAAGTAGTAGGAGTGACTTTTTTTAAGCACAGAACGAGCAAATACATGTAACATAGCCAGATAGCACTTATGCTAATAGCTTATTGACAAAAACACATTTAACAGAAAAATTATTTTTTTTAAAACATACAGTAACATATTAAGTTGATTCTTATCCTCCCCCACAAGACCAAGCGGTCATTGGTGGAAAAGGTTTGTGATATCTACGAACCCCGTTTCCATATGAGTTGGGAAATTGTGTTCGATGTAAATATAAACGGAATACAATGATTTGCAAATCATTTTCAACCCATATTCAGTTGAATATGCTACAAAGACAACATATTTGATGTTCAAACTGATAAACCTTTTATTTTTTTTTTTTGCAAAATCATCAAAAGGTTCAGAGAATCTGGAGAAATTACTGCACTTAAGCGATGATATTACGGACCTTTGACCCCTCAGGCGGTACTGCATCAAAAACCGACATCAGTGTGTAAAGGATATCACCACGTGGGCTCAGGAACACTTCATAAAACCACTGTCAGTAACTACAGTTGGTTGCTACATCTGTAAGTGCAAGTTAAAACTTTACTATGCAAAGCCAAACCCATTTATCAACAACACCCTGAAACGCCGCCGGCTTGGCTGGGCCCGAGCTCATCTAAGATGGACTGATGCAAAGTGGAAAAGTGTTCTGTGGTCTGACGAGTCCACATTTCAAATTATATTTGGAAACAGAGAATGTGGTGTCCTCCGGAACAAAGAGGAAAATAATAATCCGAATCGTTATAGGCGCACAGTTAAAAAGCCAGCATCTGTGATGGTATGGGGGTGTATTAGTGCCCAAGGCATGGGTAACTTACACATGTGTGATTGTATGGGGGTGTATTAGTGCCCAAGGCATGGGTAACTTACACATCTGTGAAGGCACCATTAATGCTGAAAGGTCCATACAGGTTTTGGAGCAACATATGTTGTCATCCAAGCAACGTTATCATGGACGCCCCTGCTTATTTCAGCAAGACAATGCCAAGCCACGTGTTACAACGGCGTGGCTTCGTAGTAGTGAAGTGAAGTGAAGTGAATTATATTTATATAGAACTTTTTCTCTAGTGACTCAAAGCGCTTTACATAGTGAAACCCAATATCTAAGTTACATTTAAAGCAGTGTGGGTGGCACTGGGAGCAGGTGGGTAAAGTGTCTTGCCCAAGGACACAACGGCAGGGACTAGGATGGCGGAAGCGGGAATCGAACCTGCAACTCTCAAGTTGCTGGCACGGCCACTCTACCAACCGAGCTAAACCGAGTGCGGGTACTTTGCTGGCCCGCCTGCAGTCCAGACCTGTCTCCCATCAAAAATGTGTGGCGCATTATGAAGCGTAAAATACGACAGCGGAGACCCCGGACTGTTGAACGACTGAAGCTCTACATAAAACAAGAATGGGAAATAATTCCACTTTCAAAGCTTCAACAATTAGTTTCCTCAGTTCCATCCATCCATCCATCCATCTTCTTCCGCTTATCCGAGGTCGGGTCGCGGGGGCAGCAGCCTAAGCAGGGAAACCCAGACTTCCCTCTCCCCAGCCACTTCGTCTAGCTCTTCCCGGGGGATCCCGAGGCGTTCCCAGGCCAGCCGGGAGACATAGTCTTCCCAACGTGTCCTGGGTCTTCCCCGTGGCCTCCTACCGGTTGGACGTGCCCTAAACACCTCCCTCGGGAGGCGTTCAGGTGGCATCCTGACCAGATGCCCGAACCACCTCATCTGGCTCCTCTCGATGTGAAGGATCAGCGGCTTTACTTTGAGTTCCTCCCGGATGGCAGAGCTTCTCACCCTATCTCTAAGGGAGAGACCCGCCACACGGCGGAGGAAACTCATTTCGGCCGCTTGTACCCGTGATCTTATCCTTTCGGTCATGACCCAAAGCTCATGACCATAGGTGAGGATGGGAACGTAGATCGACCGGTAAATTGAGAGCTTTGCCTTCCGGCTCAGCTCCTTCTTCACCACAACAGATCGGTACAACGTCCGCATTACTGAAGACGCCGCACCGATCCGCTTGTCGATCTCACGATCCACTCTTCCCCCACTCGTGAACAAGACTCCTAGGTACTTGAACTCCTCCACTTGGGGCAGGGTCTCCTCCCCAACCCGGAGATGGCACTCCACCCTTTTCCGGGAGAGAACCATGGACTCGGATTTGGAAGTGCTGATTCTCATTCCGGTCGCTTCACACTCGGCTGCGAACCGATCCAGTGAGAGCTGAAGATCCCGGTCAGATGAAGCCAACAGGACCACATCGTCTGCAAAAAGCAGAGACCTAATCCCGCGGCCACCAAACCGGAACCCCTCAATGCCTTGACTGCGCCTAGAAATTCTGTCCATAAAAGTTATGAAGTTCCCAAACGTTTATTGAGTGTTGTTAAAAGAAAAGGTGATGTAACACAGTGGTGAACATGCCCTTTCCCAACTACTTTGGCACGTGTTGCAGCCATGAAATTCTAAGTAATTTTATTAGCAAAAAAAAATAAAGTTTATGAGTTTGAACATGAAATATGTTGTCTTTGTAGCATATTCAACTGAATATGGCTTGAAAAGGATTTGCAAATCATTGTATTCAGTTTATATTTACATCTAACACAATTTCCCAACTCATATGGAAACAGGGTTTGTATTTGTCAGATCCACACTCAACATGAGCATAATCCACTTAGAAGAAGGATGAACTATTAGCTCATTACACGCGCAGCGAGAGCGCATAGATGCTCACCAGCAGAAGTAAACCTTCAATTTCCTCCATTCAATGACAAGATTTCACATTAATCCGCTGACCAGGAGGTTAATTTGGTCTTTTGTTGCGCCAGACTGACCTTCTTCGACGGCTGGAACGTGAGCGAGGATGTCAAAGTGAGCGGAAGAAGTTAGAATGTCTTTTTGTTCAGAAATGTTCCTCGCATGGGTGAAGGAACGAAAGGAGGCCTTGTAGCTGTCAGATATCGCTCTCACGTGTTCTTTGTGTGCCGAAGAGCGTCCAGGAATGTGCCATTAGGCCGCAAAGCTGTCAGATAGCGGCAGCAGGGTCCTCGTGGTAGTAGGCCACACGGGTGCCTGATTGGAAGTGATGACACCTTTATCAAGAAACAGATATGATAGTGGCGGCTATTTTCTCATACAAGGCAATCTGTAGTATATTAAAGGCCTACTGACACCCACTACTAGCCAGCACGCAGTCTGATAGTTTATATATCAATGATGAAATATTAACATTGCAACACATGCCAATACGGCCTTTTTAGTTTACTAAGTTGCAATTTTAAATTTCCCGCGAAGTGTCGTGTTGAAAACGTCGCGGAATGACGTCCCAGCCCGATCCAAGCTATAAGTAGTCTGCTTTAATCGCATAATTACACAGTATTCTGGACATCTGTGTTGCTGAATCTTTTGCAATTTGTTCAATTAATAATGGAGAAGTCCAAGTAGGAAGATGGAGTTGGGAAGCTTTTAGCCTTTAGCCACACAAACACACGGTGTTTCGTTGTTTAAAATTCTCGAAGATGAAGCTTTACTATGGATCAGAGCGGTCAAGCGAACATGGATCCCGACTACATGTCAATCTGCAGTTTTCGGTGAGAAGATGGTGGTAATAAGTCGCCTCTCACCGGAGACATCAGCGGAGCTTCCGTCCTGGCGTCAACACACCCGTGGCCACACCCCTCCGACTTTCAGGTACTATTTAATCTCACTAAAACATTAGCAACACAATAGGCAGATAAGGGATTTTCCAGAATTCCATCCATTATTTTTACTACCGCTTATTCCCTTTTTTGGGGTCGCGGGGGGCGCTGGCGCCTATCTCAGCTACAATCGGGCGGAAGGCGGGGTACACCCTGGACAAGTCGCCACCTCATCGCAGGGCCAACAAAGATAGACAGACAACATTCACACACTAGGGCCAATTTAGTGTTGCCAATCAACCTATCCCCAGGTGCATGTCTTTGGAAGTGGGAGGAAGCCGGAGTACCCGGAGGGAACCCACGCAGTCACGGGGAGAACATGCAAACTCCACACAGAAAGATCCCGAGCCTGGATTTGAACCCAGGACTGCAGGACCTTCGTATTGTGAGGCAGACGCACTAACCTCTTTGCCACCGTGAAGCCCATTTTCCAGAATTATCCTGGTAAATGTGTCTAATAACATCTGAATCGCTCCCACTGAATCGCCTTTTTTTTTCTAGTCCTTCACTCTAAATTTCCTCATCCATGAATCTTTCATCCTCACTCAAATTAATGAGGAAATTGTCGCTTTCTCGGCCCGAATCGCTCTAGCTGCTGCCGGCTATGATTGTAAACAATGTGAGGATGTGAGGAGCTCTACAACCGGTGACGTCACCGTCTGCTACTTCCGGTACAGGCAAGGCTTTTTTATTAGCGACCAAAAGTTGCGAACTTTATCGTGGATGTTCTCTACTAAATCCTTTCAGCAAAAATATGGCAATATCGCGAAATGATCAAGTATGACACATAGAATGGACCTGCTATCCCCGTTTAAATAAGAACATCTCATTTCAGTAGGCCTTTGAAATATAAACCATACTTCAATTAATTTTCATGTGGTTTATCTTATTGCGAAAGTAAAAACATTTTAACTTTTGTAATAAAAATTAATCTTACCTGTGAATGATTATGACATTAATATTGGGGCGGCATAGCTCGGTTGGTTGAGGTGGCCGTGCCAGCAACTTGAGGGTTCCAAGTTCAATCCCCGATTTCGCCATCCTGGTCGCTGCCGTTGTGTCCTTGGGCAAGACACTTCACCCACCTGCTCTCGGTGCCACCCACACTGGTTTAAATGCAACTTAGGTATTGTGAAGTGAAGGGAATTATATTTATATAGCGCTTTTACATATTAAAAACCCAATATCTAAGTTCCATTTAAAGCAATGTGGGTGGTACTGGGAGCAGGTGGGTAAAGTGTCTTGCCCAAGGACACAACGGCAGCGGATAGGATGGCGGAAGCTGGGATCAAACCTGGAACCCTTAAGTTGCTGGCACGCCCCAGGTAGTGGGTTTCACTATGTAAAAGTGCTTTGAGTCACTAGAGAAAAGGGCTATATAAATATAATTTACTTCACTCCACTTATTCCTAGTAGTCTTGTTTCAACCAAACGGCGTATTCTGTAACCTTGTCTTTGTTTGTTTTTAGCCATAAATCTTTACACACTACATTACCCAGAAGGCTTACCTACTACTTATTTTACCTACCGACCTGCCTTTTTTTTTTTTTACCGTAAAAATTACAGTTGTTTTTGCAACGCATGGCTGTACAGAACATTACAAATTTCATCACTTTTATTTTACTGTAAAATTCTGCAGACTGAGCTGCCAGTATTTTACAGCAAATTTGATGGTAGTTTTTACAGTTTGTTACTGTTCATGGAGAAACGTTGCAGCTGTTGTTTTTACTGTAAAATTTTACCTACCGACCTGCCTTTTTTTTTTCGTAAAAATTACAGTTGTTTTTGCAACGCATTACTGTACAGAACATTAAAAATGTTATCACTTTTATTTTACTGTAAAATTCTGCAGACTGAGCTGCCAGTATTTTACAGCAAATTTGATGGTAGTTTTTACAGTTTGTTACTGTTCATGGAAAAACGTTGCAGCTGTTATTTTTACTGTAACATTTTACCCTCTGAGCCGCCATTTTTTTTTTACCGTAAAATTTTAAACATTGTTTCCAACGTATTACTGTACGGAACATTGAAAACGCTGTCACTTTTATTTTTACTGTAAAATTCTGCTGACCGAGCTGCCAGTATTTTTCCGCAAAATCGATGGTCGTTTTTACAGTTTGTTACTGTTTATGGAAAAACATTACAGCTGTTATTATTACTATTAAATTTTACCTACCGACCTGCCTTTTTTTTTTTTTCGTAAAAATTACAGTTGTTTTTGCAACGCATTACTGTACAGAACATTAAAAATGTTATCACTTTTATTTTACTGTAAAATTCTGCAAACTGAGCTGCCAGTATTTTACAGCAAATGTGATGGTAGTTTTTACAGTTTGTTACTGTTCATGGAAAAACGTTGCAGCTGTTATTTTTACTGTAAAATTTTACCCTCTGAGCCGCCATTTTTTTTTTACCGTAAAATTTTAAACATTGTTTCCAACGTATTGCTGTACGGAACATTAAAAACGCTGTCACTTTTATTTTTACTGTAAAATTCTGCTGACCGAGCTGCCAGTATTTTACAGCAAATTTGATGGTAGTTTTTACAGTTTGTTACTGTTCATGGAAAAACGTTGCAGCTGTTATTTTTACTTTAAAATTTTACCCTCTGAGCCGCCTTTTTTTTTTTTACCGTAAAATTTTAAACATTGTTTCCAACGTATTACTGTACGGAACATTAAAAACGCTGTCACTTTTATTTTTACAATCAAATTCTGCAGACTGAGCTGCCAGTATTTTACAGCAAATTTGATGGTCGTTTTTACAGTTCGTTACTGTTCATGGAAAAATGTTGCAGCTGTTATTTTTACTGTAAAATTTTACCTACCGACCTGCCTTTTTTTTTTTTCATAAAAATTACAGTTGTTTTTGCAACGCATTACTGTACAGAACATTAAAAATGTTATCACTTTTATTTTACTGTAAAATTCTGCAAACTGAGCTGCCAGTATTTTACAGCAAATGTGATGGTAGTTTTTACAGTTTGTTACTGTTCATGGAAAAACGTTGCAGCTGTTATTTTTACTGTAAAATTTTACCCTCTGAGCCGCCATTTTTTTTTTTACCGTAAAATTTTAAACATTGTTTCCAACGTATTACTGTATGTAACATTAAAAACGCTGTCACTTTTATTTTTACAATCAAATTCTGCAGACTGAGCTGCCAGTATTTTACAGCAAATTTGATGGTCGTTTTTACAGTTCGTTACTGTTCATGGAAAAATGTTGCAGCTGTTATTTTTACTGTAAAATTTTACCTACCGACCTGCCTTTTTTTTTTTTCATAAAAATTACAGTTGTTTTTGCAACGCATTACTGTACAGAACATTAAAAATGTTATCACTTTTATTTTACTGTAAAATTCTGCAAACTGAGCTGCCAGTATTTTACAGCAAATGTGATGGTAGTTTTTACAGTTTGTTACTGTTCATGGAAAAACGTTGCAGCTGTTATTTTTACTGTAAAATTTTACCCTCTGAGCCGCCATTTTTTTTTTTACCGTAAAATTTTAAACATTGTTTCCAACGTATTACTGTACGTAACATTAAAAACGCTGTCACTTTTATTTTTACTGTAAAATTCTGCTGACCGAGCTGCCAGTATTTTTCCGCAAAATCGATGGTCGTTTTTACAGTTTGTTACTGTTTATGGAAAAACGTTAGAGCTGTTATTTTTACTGGAAAATGTTACCTACTGAGCTGCCTTTTTTTTTTTTTTTAACCATAAAAATGTACAGTTGCTTTTGCAACGCATTACTGTACAGAACATTAAAAACGCTGTCACTTTTATTTTTACGATCAAATTCTGCAGACTGAGCTGCCAGTATTTTACAGCAAATTTGATGGTCGTTTTTACAGTTTGTTACTGTTCATGGAAAAATGTTGCAGCTGTTATTTTTACTGTAAAATTTTACCTTCTGAGCCACCATTTTTTTAACCGTAAAATTAAAAAAAAATTTGCAACGCATTACTGTATGAAACATTAAAAACGCTGTCACTTTTATTTTTACGATCAAATTCTGCGGACTGAGCTGCCAGTATTTTTCCGCAAAATCGATGGTTGTTTTTACAGTTCATGGAAAAACGTTACAGCTGTTATTATTACTGTTAATGTTACCTACTGAGCTGCCATTTTTTTTTTTTACCATAAAAATGTACAGTTGCTTTTGCAACGCATTACTGTACGGAACATTAAAAACGCCGTCACTTTTATATTTACGATAAAATTCTGCAGAATGAGCTGCCGGTATTTTACCGCAAAATCAATGGTCGTTTTTACAGTTTGTTTCTGTTCATGGAAAAACCTTACCTCTGTTATTTTTACTGTAAAATTTTACCGTAAAAATTACATTTGTTTTTGCAACGCATTACTGTACGGAACATTAAAAACGCTGTCACTTTTATTTTTACGATAAAATTCTGCAGAATGAGCTGCCGGTATTTTACCGCAAAATTGATGGTCGTTTTTACTGTTCATGGAAAAACGTTACAGCTGTTATTATTACTGTTAAATTTTACTGCTGTTATTTACCATTTACCATGAATTGATTTACATGGACCCCGACTTAAACAAGTTGAAAATTTTATTGGGGTGTTACCATTTAGTGGTCAAGTGTACGGAATATGTACTGAACTGTGCAATCTACTAATAAAAGTTTCAATCAATCAATCAATCAAATTTTTTACTGTGAAATTTTACCAACTGGGCTGCCTTTTTTTTCTTTTTTTTACCGTAAAATAAAAATAAAAATTTGAAACGCATTACTCTATGGAACATTAAAAACGCTATCACTTTTATTTTTACGATAAAATTCTGCAGAATGAGCTGCCGGTATTTTACCGCAAAATTGATGGTCGTTTTTACTGTTCATGGAAAAACGTTACAGCTGTTATTATTACTGTTAAATTTTACTGCTGTTATTTACCATTTACCATGAATTGATTAACGTGGACCCCGACTTAAACAAGTTGAAAATTTTATTCGGGTGTTACCATTTAGTGGTCAATTGTACGGAATATGTACTGTACTGTGCAATCTACTAATAAAAGTATCAATCAATCAATCAAATTTTTTACTGTGAAATTTTCCCAACTGGGCTGCCTTTTTTTTCTTTTTTTTACCGTAAAATAAAAATAAAAATTTGAAACGCATTACTCTATGGAACATTAAAAACGCTATCACTTTTATTTTTACTGTAAAATTCCAGTATTTTAACGCAAAATCGATGGTCGTTTTTACAGTTTGTTTCTGTTCATGGAAAAACGTTACCTCTGTTATTTTTACTGTAAAATTTTAGCGTAAAAATTACATTTGTTTTTGCAACGCATTACTGTACGGAACATTAAAAACGCTGTCACTTTTATTTTTACGATAAAATTCTGCAGACTGATCTGCCAGTATTTTACCGTAAAATCTACTGACTTAAAAAAAAAAAAAAAGTGCATCTACGCTAACACATGTTGATTCCCGGGCGTGGCCACAGCTGCTGCCCACTGCTCCCCTCACCTCCCAGGGGGTAATCAAGGGTGATGGCTCAAATGGAAAGAATAATTTCGCCCCACCTAGTGTGTGTGTGACAATCATTGCTACTTTATTTACTTACTTGAGCGAAACGTTCTAACGGTGCGAACACCGTGGAACTTTCACCCCAGAATTGAGGAACATTTTGAAAAAGTGACTGAGTCGAGTCACCGCGAATCACTCACTCGATTCAGTCGCCGATTCTCCCAAGCAGACGACAACGAAGTGAAAGTAGTTTTGGGGATTCTGATCAAATAATTGGACCACAGTGACTGAGAAAAAAACTGCAATCCGGCTCGCGGTACAGAAAACTAGCATCGACTCATCGGTGACTCGCTCATCTCCATGGCAATAAAAGGGATACGTGGAAGACATTCAACATCCCATCTTCTCCCTTCTCGTTGTATTTGTTCGGTCGTCATGACAAACGACGTCAACGTGCCGTCAGAGCTAAACGGGCTCGTCTTCACACGGCTAATGTCAAAGGGCTCGACTCCTTCTAGGGAGCACGGAGGACGTCTCGCGGGGACGTGGGAGGGAGGACGCCGAGGAACGAGGCGTCCTCCAAAAAAATAAAAAAACTATATCGGCAGATTGTACGGAGCAATTTTTTAAAAGTGCCTTCTAGCGAGAATGTGACAAATTGCTCTTGTGTGTTTGTTCGCTCTGAGCTCCTGCTATACTTTCGTTTGACAGCCGCCATTGTCATCACTGGGTGTGTGTGTGTGTGTGTGTGTGTGTGTGTGTGTGTGTGTGTGTGTGTGTGTGTGTGTTTGTGTGTGTGTGTGTGTGTGTGTGTGTGTTTTCTAAATGGCACATTAGAGCGAGAGAAAGTGTTGAACAAACAAGCTTCCAAAGACTTGTGTAATAACTGGGTGGACTATTTTCACACTTTTTTTTTTTTTTTTGTAAATAAACTAAAAACGCTTTAGTCTGCTTTTTATTTGTATTTTATTTGATTTTTTCCCTCGATTTGTGTGGGCATGGTTTGCAACGTTGGGCGCTAGGGGGCGCACAAGTAGCCTGCTGCTCGTGTCTGTGCTTGTTTCCTGTGACGTGTGGCTTAGTTGTTGGCGCTGTAAATATTGAATTACCGTATTTCCTTGAGTTGCCGCCGGGGCGCTAATTAATTTAAAGCCTCTTCTCACTCCTGCGCTTACCAAAGGCATGCGGTAAAAGTAAGCATGCGCTAACTTTTTAAAACCTCTTCCCACTCCGGCACTTACCAAAGTCATGCAGTAAAAATTTGAGTGTGATGTAAGCTTATACCTTAAATCCCACTTAATCTTCTTCCCTTTATACGATTTCAAATTACCGGTATTGAAATCAAATTTTGAAAATGATGACAGGGGAAGTGTCACTCGTGACGTCACGAGTTTGACCAGGCGGTAATACTAAGCATGCGCTAATTATTTTGCGAAGCGAGTTTGACCCGGCAGTAATTGAAGGCAGGCGCATACTATATGTCCAGTGGGAATTCAAGGAAATACGGTAAATATAAAATGAACTATATAAGTCTGTTGGAAAATGTACATAATGTGTGTGTTTAATAGCTAATATCTATGAAGCCTGACTCCACCCCCTCCCCAAGCCCCGCCCCCTTCCCTGTCGACAGCGCCCCCTGTAGAGTAACAGTGGTATTGATTTTTCACGTCATTTAGTGCTTCAACTGTGCCATATTCTTTCAGGATGGAAATGTTGATACTAATAATAATAAAAAAAAATGTTTGAAATGTCTTCTTTTATTTATTTATTTATTCAGGAAGGAAGGGGGGGGGGTTGTGTTAGCGTAGACGTTAATGAGGATTAAAATTGGGGCAAATTGAGGTAACCAAAAATGAAAGAAAGCAGCATAGTTAAGAGGTTAAAGTTCATGTACAGTTTTTGCGTTGTCAGTAGGAGTTAAGATCTGGACTTTTGAACAGGTCTCTGCCGGCATTAATGAAGCTAAGTAAGAACACAAGTAACCGCTAGCGTCAAACACTACAGGACAAATCTGCACGGCCTACGAGACAGGGGGACCGGCGGCCATGTTGGGGCAGTCGTCGTCTTCATCCTCCTCCTCTCGGTCTTCACCGTCGTCGTCCTCGCCCGGGCGGCCATCAGTCCATCTGGCCGCGCTCTCGCTTCTTGCCTTCTTTCTTCTGCTTCTTGGCATCTGGGGGACGAAGGGGAACGGGAAGAAGACGCGTGAGACGGGACGAGAGAAGGCGTCGATTGACCTTTCACCTTGGTCACCTGACGTGAAGTAACGCATACATCCAAATGAAAAGAATCCCAGTCCAACAACAACGATCAATGCACTGCATGCATTGATCACTGGAAGACAAAGCAGGTACAAATAGTATCGGGCTGATTGACACCAGGTGTGGCCAGGTGCCAATCAGCCGCAGTTGAAACAAAAGGGGTACAACAAAAAGCGTGCACTAGGCAGATAACAAACAGAAAAGGTCTTAGCATGGAAGCTAGAAAAAACAAAGGAGCTTAGCATGGAAGCTAGCAAAAACAAAAAGGGTCTAGCGCGGAAGGGAGCAGGAAAACAGAAGTCGTAACGTGTAGTAACAAACAAACTGGAAGCAGGGAACAAAGAACAGTAAGCTACAAACATCTAACGGATATAGCTTACCGCTACAAGACATGGCACGACACGACAGGAGCGACAATACGGAAGTCATTGACAAGACAATAATCCAGCTCTGACTGGAAGACAAAGCAGGTACAAATAGGAGCGGGCTGATTGACACCAGGTGTGGCCAGGTGCCAATCAGCCGCAGTTGAAACAAAAGGGGTACAACAAAAAGCGCGCACGAGGCGGATAACAAACAAAAAGGTCTTAGCCTGGAAACTAGAAAAAACAAAAGGAGCTTAGCATGGAAGCTAGCAAAAACAAAAAGGGTCTAGCGCGGAAGCTAGCGGGTAGGGAGCAGGAAAACAGAAGTCGTAACGTGTAGTAAAAAACAAACTGGAAGCAAGGAACAAAGAACAGTAAACTACAAACATCTAACGGATATAGCTTACCGCTACGCTGAAAATACAAGACACGGCACGACACGACAGGAGCGACAATACGGAAGTCATGGACAAGACAGTAATCCAGCCCTGACTGGAAGACAAAGCAGGTACAAATAGAAGCGGGCTGATTGACACCAGGTGTGGCCAGGTGCCAATCAGCCGCAGTTGAAACAAAAGGGGTACAACAAAAAGCGCGCACGAGGCGGATAACAAACAAAAAGGTCTTAGCATGGAAGCTAGAAAAAACAAAAGGAGCTTAGCATGGAAGCTAGCAAAAACAAAAAGGGTCTAGCGCGGAAGATAGCGGGTAGGGAGCAGGAAAACAGAAGTCGTAACGTGTAGTAACAAACAAACTGGAAGCAGGGAACAAAGAACAGTAAGCTACAAACATCTAACGGATATAGCTTACCGCTACAAGACATGGCACGACACGACAGGAGCGACAATACAGAAGTCATGGACAAGACAATAATCCAGCTCTGACTGGAAGACAAAGCAGGTACAAATAGGAGCGGGCTGATTGACACCAGGTGTGGCCAGGTGCCAATCAGCCGCAGTTGAAACAAAAGGGGTACAACAAAAAGCGCGCACGAGGCGGATAACAAACAAAAAGGTCTTAGCCTGGAAACTAGAAAAAACAAAAGGAGCTTAGCATGGAAGCTAGCAAAAACAAAAAGGGTCTAGCGCGGAAGCTAGCGGGTAGGGAGCAGGAAAACAGAAGTCGTAACGTGTAGTAAAAAACAAACTGGAAGCAAGGAACAAAGAACAGTAAACTACAAACATCTAACGGATATAGCTTACCGCTACGCTGAAAATACAAGACACTGCACGACACGACAGGAGCGACAATACGGAAGTCATTGACAAGACAATAATCCAGCCCTGACTGGAAGACAAAGCAGGTACAAATAGGAGCGGGCTGATTGACACCAGGTGTGGCCAGGTGCCAATCAGCCGCAGTTGAAACAAAAGGGGTACAACAAAAAGCGCGCACGAGGCGGATAACAAACCTAAAGGTCTTAGCCTGGAAACTAGAAAAAACAAAAGGAGCTTAGCATGGAAGCTAGCAAAAACAAAAAGGGTCTAGCGCGGAAGATAGCGGGTAGGGAGCAGGAAAACAGAAGTCGTAACGTGTAGTGAAAAACAAACTGGAAGCAGGGAACAAAGAACAGTAAGCTACAAACATCTAACGGATATAGCTTACCGCTACAAGACATGGCACGACACGACAGGAGCGACAATACAGAAGTCATTGACAAGACAATAATCCAGCTCTGACTGGAAGACAAAGCAGGTACAAATAGGAGCGGGCTGATTGACACCAGGTGTGGCCAGGTGCCAATCAGCCGCAGTTGAAACAAAAGGGGTACAACAAAAAGCGCGCACGAGGCGGATAACAAACAAAAAGGTCTTAGCCTGGAAACTAGAAAAAACAAAAGGAGCTTAGCATGGAAGCTAGCAAAAACAAAAAGGGTCTAGCGCGGAAGCTAGCGGGTAGGGAGCAGGAAAACAGAAGTCGTAACGTGTAGTAAAAAACAAATTGGAAGCAAGGAACAAAGAACAGTAAACTACAAACATCTAACGGATATAGCTTACCGCTACGCTGCAAATACAAGACACGGCACGACACAACAGGAGCGACAATACAGAAGTCATTGACAAGACAATAATCCAGCCCTGACTGGAAGACAAAGCAGGTACAAATAGAAGCGGGCTGATTGACACCAGGTGTGGCCAGGTGCCAATCAGCCGCAGTTGAAACAAAAGGGGTACAACAAAAAGCGCGCACTAGGCAGATAACAAACAAAAAAGTCTTAGCATTGAAGCTAGAAAAAACAAAAGGAGCTTAGCATGGAAGCTAGCAAAAACAAAAAGGGTCTAGCGCGGAAGATAGCGGGTAGGGAGCAGGAAAACAGAAGTCGTAACGTGTAGTGAAAAACGAACTGGAAGCAGGGAACAAAGAACAGTAAGCTACAAACATCTAACGGATATAGCTTACCGCTACAAGACATGGCACGACACGACAGGAGCGACAATACGGAAGTCATTGACAAGACAATAATCCAGCCCTGACTGGAAGACAAAGCAGGTACAAATAGGAGCGGGCTGATTGACACCAGGTGTGGCCAGGTGCCTATCAGCCGCAGTTGAAACAAAAGGGGTACAACGAAAAGCGCGCACGAGGCGGATAACAAACAAAAAGGTCTTAGCCTGGAAACTAGAAAAAACAAAAGGAGCTTAGCATGGAAGCTAGCAAAAACAAAAAGGGTCTAGCGCGGAAGATAGCGGGTAGGGAGCAGGAAAACAGAAGTCGTAACGTGTAGTGAAAAACAAACTGGAAGCAGGGAACAAAGAACAGTAAGCTACAAACATCTAACGGATATAGCTTACCGCTACAAGACATGGCACGACACGACAGGAGCGACAATACAGAAGTCATTGACAAGACAATAATCCAGCTCTGACTGGAAGACAAAGCAGGTACAAATAGGAGCGGGCTGATTGACACCAGGAGTGGCCAGGTGCCAATCAGCCGCAGTTGAAACAAAAGGGGTACAACAAAAAGCGCGCACGAGGCGGATAACAAACAAAAAGGCCTTAGCATGGAAGCTAGAAAAAACAAAAGGAGCTTAGCATGGAAGCTAGCAAAAACAAAAAGGGTCTAGCGCGGAAGCTAGCGGGTAGGGAGCAGGAAAACAGAAGTCGTAACGTGTAGTAAAAAACAAACTGGAAGCAAGGAACAAAGAACAGTAAACTACAAACATCTAACGGATATAGCTTACCGCTATGCTGAAAATACAAGACACGGCACGACACGACATGAGCGACAATACGGAAGTCATTGACAAGACAATAATCCAGCCCTGACTGGAAGACAAAGCAGGTACAAATAGAAGCGGGCTGATTGACACCAGGTGTGGCCAGGTGCCAATCAGCCGCAGTTGAAACAAAAGGGGTACAACAAAAAGCGCGCACGAGGCGGATAACAAACAAAAAGGCCTTAGCATGGAAGCTAGAAAAAACAAAAGGAGCTTAGCATGGAAGCTAGCAAAAACAAAAAGGGTCTAGCGCGGAAGATAGCGGGTAGGGAGCAGGAAAACAGAAGTCGTAACGTGTAGTAAAAAACAAACTGGAAGCAGGGAACAAAGAACAGTAAGCTACAAACATCTAACGGATATAGCTTACCGCTACGCTGAAAATACAAGACACGGCACGACACGACAGGAGCGACAATACGGAAGTCATTGACAAGACAATAATCCAGTTGACTGGAAGACAAAGCAGGTACAAATAGGAAAGGACTGATTGACACCAGGTGTGGCCAGGTGCCAATCAGCCGCAGTTGAAACAAAAGGGGTACAACAAAAAGCGCGCACGAGGCGGATAACAAACAAAAAGGCCTTAGCATGGAAGCTAGAAAAAACAAAAGGAGTTTAGCATGGAAGCTAGCAAAAACAAAAAGGGTCTAGCGCAGAAGATAGCGGGTAGGGAGCAGGAAAACAGAAGTCGTAACGTGTAGTAAAAAACAAACTGGAAGCAAGGAACAAAGAACAGTAAGCTACAAACATCTAACGGATATAGCTTACCGCTACGCTGAAAATACAAGACACGGCACGACACGACAGGAGCGACAATACGGAAGTCATGGACAAGACAATAATCCAGTTGACTGGAAGACAAAGCAGGTACAAATAGGAAAGGACTGATTGACACCAGGTGTGGCCAGGTGCCAATCGGCCGCAGTTGAAACAAAAGGGGTACAACAAAAAGCGCGCACGGGGCGGATAACAAACAAAAAGGTCTTAGCCTGGAAACTAGAAAAAACAAAAGGAGCTTAGCATGGAAGCTAGCAAAAACAAAAAGGGTCTAGCGCGGAAGCTAGCGGGTAGGGAGCAGGAAAACAGAAGTCGTAACGTGTAGTAAAAAACCAACAGGAAGCAAGGAACAAAGAACAGTAAACTACAAACATCTAACGGATATAGCTTACCGCTACGCTGAAAATACAAGACACGCCACGACACGACAGGAGCGACAATACAGAAGTCATGGACAAGACAATAATCCAGCCCTGACTGGAAGACAAAGCACGTACAAATAGAAGCGGGCTGATTGACACCAGGTGTGGCCAGGTGCCAATCAGCCGCAGTTGAAACAAAAGGGGTACAACAAAAAGCGCGCACTAGGCAGATAACAAACAGAAAAGGTCTTAGCATGGAAGCTAGAAAAAACAAAAGGAGCTTAGCATGGAAGCTAGCAAAAACAAAAAGGGTGTAGCGCGGAAGATAGCGGGTAGGGAGCAGGAAAACAGAAGTCGTAAGGTGTGGTAAAAAACAAACTGGAAGCAAGGAACAAAGAACAGTAAGCTACAAACATCTAACGGATATAGCTTACCGCTACAAGACATGGCACGACACGACAGGAGCGACAATACAGAAGTCATTGACAAGACAATAATCCAGCTCTGACTGGAAGACAAAGCAGGTACAAATAGGAGCGGGCTGATTGACACCAGGTGTGGCCAGGTGCCAATCAGCCGCAGTTGAAACAAAAGGGGTACAACAAAAAGCGCGCACGAGGCGGATAACAAACAAAAAGGTCTTAGCCTGGAAAATAGAAAAAACAAAAGGAGCTTAGCATGGAAGCTAGCAAAAACAAAAAGGGTCTAGCGCGGAAGCTAGCGGGTAGGGAGCAGGAAAACAGAAGTCGTAATGTGTAGTAAAAAACAAACTGGAAGCAGGGAACAAAGAACAGTAAACTACAAACATCTAACAGATATAGCTTACCGCTACGCTGCAACTACAAGACACGGCACGACACGACAGGAGAGACAATACGGAAGTCATTGACAAGACAATAATCCAGCCCTGACTGGAAGACAAAGCACGTACAAATAGAAGCGGGCTGATTGACACCAGGTGTGGCCAGGTGCCTATCGGCCGCGCCTGAGGGGAAACAAAGCACTCAAGAAGACAAACAGGAAGCTGAACCAAAATAAGAGTGCTGACAGGAACTAAGGACAGGAAATAATAAACAGAGGAAAAACTAAAACACTAACAAGCTGTCAGTGGCAAGCCTGACAGAATCAAAGGTTTGTGTCAGATTTTCACCCCGATATTTAAACATATTTCATTTTAAAATCATTATTAATTCAAACATTTCTCTTAGGTTTTGATTTTGTCTTTTGTCTTTGTTATTTAACGATGTTTCTTTATGTTTAAAAAGTGAATTATTGTGTATGTAAATTACTTAACATACACTCGTACCAGGGCTTGCCAACCCGTCGATCTATATATATATATATATAAATATCAAAAAACTATAAACAGTTAGCTTCTACAGCAAGGGTGCCCAAAATGTGGCATATGGGCATCTGTGGCCCGTGACATTGGCCCTATGCACATATCAAAAAACAAACACAAAACACCAGCAGAAATTGGTAAAACAGCAAGAAACAGTGAGAACAGTTCAAAGAAAAGGTGCCTGGAGTGGGGTCAGGCCCTGCTTACTCTCCGCTTTGTAGATCTCGGGTCAAGATAAAATCTTCCTGTGGATTACAATACTTCAGAAGAAACAGACGCCTTCATGTCGCACCCCATCCTTCACAGAGGAGTTTTACATGCCTTCTGCTTGGTTGGATCAAAGACAGCTTTTGTCCCCTCGCAGGGTGAGCTGGACTCAATGTAACACAAAGTTTGGTGATAACTTAGATACAATTATTCTGACAAATACATTTATTTACTCACCATCCCATCACACTCTCCACACCAGGGGTCACCAACCTTTTTGAAACCAAGAGCTACTTCTTGGGTATTGATTAATGCGAAGGGCTACCAGTTTGATACACACTTAAATAAATTGCCAGAAATAGCCAATTTGCTCATCCATCCATCCATCCATTTTCTACAGCTTATTCCCCTTTGGGGGTCGCGGGGGGTGCTGGCGCCTATCTCAGCTAGAATCGGGCGGAAGGCGGGGTACACCCTGGACAAGTCGCCACCTCATCACAGGGCCAACACAGATAGACAGACAACATTCACACTCACATTCACACACTAGGGACCATTTAGTGTTGCCAATCAACCTATCCCCAGGTGCATGTCTTTGGAAGTGGGAGGAAGCCGGAGTACCCGGAGGGAACCCACGCATTCACGGGGAGAACATGCAAACTCCACACAGGAAGATCCCGAGCCTGGACTTGAACCCAGGACTGCAGGAACTTCGTATTGTGAGGCAGACGCACTAACCCCTCTGCCACCGTGAAGCCCTATGTACCTTTTATATATATATATATATATATATATATTTTTTTTTTTTTTTAAAAAGGATATTTCTGTCTGTCATTCCGTTGTACATTTTTTTTCCTTTTACGGAAGATTTTTTTGTAGAGAATATATGATGAAAAAAACACTTAATTGATTGGTTTAAAAGAGGATAAAACTGGGAAAAAAAATGAAGATTAAATTTTGAAACATAGTTTATCTTCAATTTCGACTCTTTAAAATTCAAAATTCAACCGAAAAAAAGAAGAGAAAAACTAGCTAATTCAAATCTTTTTGAAAAAATTAACAAAATAGTTTATGGAACATCGTGAGTCATTTTTCATGATTAAGATTAATTTTAGAATTTTGATGACATGTAGAAGCATTTAAGTCTCACCTTAAAACTCATTTGTATACTCTAGCCTTTAAATAGACTCCCTTTTTCGACCAGTTGATCTGCCGTTTCTTTTCTTTTTCTCCTATGTCCCACTCTCCCTTGTGGAGGGGGTCCGGTCCGATCCAGTGGCCATGTACTGCTTGCCTGTGTATCGGCTGGGGACATCTCTGCGCTGCTGATCCGCCTCCGCTTGGGATGGTTTCCTGCTGACTCCGCTGTGAACGGGACTCTCGCTGCTGTGTTGGATCCGCTTTGGACTGGACTCTCGCGACTGTGTTGGATCCATTGTGGATTGAACTTTCACAGTATCATGTTAGACCCGCTCGACATCCATTGCTTTCCTCCTCTCCAAGGTTCTCATAGTCATCATTGTCACCGACGTCCCACTGGGTGTGAGTTTTCCTTGCCCTTGTGTGGGCCTACCGAGGATGTCGTAGTGGTTTGTGCAGCCCTTTGAGACACTAGTGATTTAGGGCTATATAAGTAAACATTGATTGATTGATTGATTTTAAATAGGTTAAAATCCAATCTGCACTTTGTTAGAATATATAACAAATTGGACCAAGCTATATTTCTAACAAAGACAAATTATTATTTCTTCTAGATTTTCCGGAACAAAAATTAAAAAAAAAATTCAAAAGACTTTGAAATAAGATTTAAATTTGATTCTAAAGATGTTTTAGATTTGCCAAAATATTTTTTTTGAATTTTGATCACAATAAGTTTGAAGAAATATTTCACAAATATTTTTCGTCGAAAAAACAGAAGCTAAAATGAAGAATTAAATAAAAATGTATTTATTATTCTTTATAATAAAAATATTGATTTACTTGAACTTTGATTTAAATTGTCAGGAAAGAAGAGGAAGGAATTTAAAAGGTTAAAAGGTATATGTGTTTAAAAATCCTAAAATAATTTTTACGGTTGTATTTTTTTCCTCTAAAATTGTCTTTCTGAAAGTTATAAGAAGCAAAGTAAAAAATAAATGAATGTTTTTAAACAAGTGAAGACCAAGTCTTCAAAATATTTTCTTGGATTTTCAAATTCTATTTGAGTTTTGTCTCTCTTAGGATTAAAAATGTCGAGCAAAGCGAGACCAGCTTGCTAGTAAATAAATACAATTTGAAAAATAGAGGCAGCTCACTGGTAAGTGCTGCTATTTGAGCTATCTTTAGAACAGGCCAGCGGGCGACTCATCTGGTCCTTACGGGCTACCTGGTGCCCGCGGGCACCGCGTTGGTGACCCCTGCTCCACACACCCTATCCAGCCATCACCTATCTTTCAACCAACCTATCCATCCATTCATCCATGTCTATCAACCAACCCATACACCCAACCATGCACACATCCATTCATCCTGCTCAGTGGCCGAGTGGTTAGACCAGGGGTGGGCATTACGTCGATCGCGAGCTACCGGTCGATCGCGGAGGGTGTGTCAGTCGATCGCCAGCCAGGCATTAAAAAAATAGACATAAAATGAGCAATCATCAATCTTCACCAAGACTTCACTTTCGTCATTTGTTTGACATTCTCGGCACCCGAGGATCTTGTGAGATGACGCTGGCTGCTGCGAGCTCACTATTAAGAAAAAAATCACTAACAGGGCGGATAGAAACACTTTTTATTTCAACAGACTCTTGGGCCGTACCTGCTGTCAAAACTCTAAAGACCGACTGCACAGTTCCTGTCTTCACCATAAAAGACCTGTTTCATCCTGCCTGTGCTAACAAAATAAGAGTCTCAGAAAGCTAGCAAGCTACGGAGTTTGATGCCAATGTATTTCTCCCCCGCCCTCAGCGACCGCTCCCTCTCCTCGCTCGCCCACACACTCCCTGACGTCACTCACCTGCTGCCACACATTAAAGCAACATTTTTTTCAGTGATGTACCCCCTTTGAACATTTTTTTAATTCAAGTACCCCCTAATCAGAGCAAAGCAATTTTGGTTGAAAAAAAGAGATGTATGTATTGTACCATATGTCCCGGCAAGAAATCTGCGTTCAAAAGACTCCGGCTTATTAGTGATTCCCAAAGCCCAAAAAAAGTCTGCGGGCTATAGAGCATTTTCCGTTCGGGCTCCAGTACTCTGGAATACCCTCCCGGTAACAGTTCGCGATGCCACCTCAGTAGAAGCATTTAAGTCTCACCTTAAAACTCATTTGTATACTCTAGCCTTTAAATAGACCTCCTTTTTAGACCAGTTGATCTGCCGTTTCTTTTCTTTTTCTTCTATGTCCCACTCTCCCGTGTGGAGGGGGTCCGGTCCGATCCGGTGGCCATGTACTGCTCGCCTGTGTATCGGCTGGGGACATCTCTGCGCTGCTGGTCCGCCTCCGCTTGGGATGGTTTCCTGCTGGCTCCGCTGTGAACGGGACTCTCGCTGCTGTGTCTTGGATCCTCTTTGGACTGGACTCTCGCGACTGTGTTGGATCCATTGTGGATTGAACTTTCACAGTATCATGTTAGACCCGCTCGACATCCATTGCTTTCCTCCTCTCTAAGGTTCTCATAGTCATAATTGTCACCAATGTCCCACTGGGTGTGAGTTTTCCTTGCCCTGGGACGGCGTGGCGCAGTGGGAGAGTGGCTGTGCGCAACCCGAGGGTCTCTGGTTCAAATCCCACCTAGTACCAACCTCGTCACGTCCGTTGTGTCCTGAGCAAGACACTTCACCCTTGCTCCTGATGGGTGCTGGTTGGCGCCTTGCATGGCAGCTCCCTCCATCAGTGTGTGAATGTGTGTGTGAATGTGGAAGTAATGTCAAAAGCGCTTTGAGTACCTTGAAGGTAGAAAAGCGCTATACAAGTACAACCAATTTATTTATTTATTTATTTATATGGGCCTACCGAGGATGTCGTGGTGGTTTGTGCAGCCCTTTGAGACACTAGTGATTTAGGGCTATATAAGTAAACATTGATTGATTGATTGAAGTAAAATACAGCACTATGTCATCAGTTTCTGATTTATTCAATTGTATAACAGTGCTAAAATATTGCTCATTTGTAGTGGTCTTTCTTGAACTATTTGGAAAAAAAAGATATAAAAATAACTAAAAACTTGTTGAAAAATAAACAAGTGATTCGATTATAAATAAAGATGTCTACACATAGAAGTAATCATCAACTTAAAGTGCCCTCTTTGGGGATTGTAATAGAGATCCATCTGGATTCATGTAAAAGTGCTTTGAGTCACTAGAGAAAAGGGCTATATAAATATAATTCACTTCACTCCACTTATTCCTAGTAGTCTTGTTTCAACCATACGGCGTATTCTGCAACCTTGTCTTTGTTAGTTTTTAGCCATAAATCTTTACACACTACATTACCCGGAAGGCTTAGCGCTGCAGAAAGAACGAGAACAAAGTTTGAGCTACGAGTAATCACGTCAGAGCAGGGGTGTCAAACGTACCATTCAGGCCCGCCGACAGGTTTTACGGGAGGAGTTTGTGAAGTACAAAAATTAACCTGAAATGTTTGAATGAAAGAAACAGCTGTTCTAAATGCGGCCACTGGATGTCGCAATAGCAATTCTTTGTATCTATGAAGATTATTCTAAGTATGTACAAAATAAACCACGTGATGTTAGTACATCAGTCGAGAAAAATGATCAAACTACATAAATAACGGTGAAGGGGTGTGCGAGGACCGGGTTTGAGATCACCTGTACCTTTTTATCTAATTACCTGTCGCTGATATCGAAGCCGGTCCTGGCACACCCCGCTTCGCTGCAGGTCTGCAGGCCACGCCCCCTCGGTAATTTGATTTTGATACAATTTTCTTTATTTTGATAGACCAGCCACTTATGACTGGTCGTGTATACTCAAACTCAATAAATGTGTTGTTTAAATGTGACGTCACGGTGGGTCACGGTGAAAATGAAAGTGAGTTGAAATGTCGAGACAGAAGCTTCTAGAAACTCTGCCCAAACCGTCCATTGTGTTCTTTGGAGACGTCATGTCTCTGTGGACATGAGGGATCTCACACTCCATCCAACATGGCTTCTTGCTCTGAATTGCAAACAGGACTTCCTTCAATCTCCCCCTGCTGCTCCCAGTCAAACACTTTCCTGTTTTTGTTGTCTTGCCACCTAAGCCCTCTGATCCCACGCCGGGGGAACGGAATCCCTTCCCCTTTACTTTCTGACCCTTCTGCTTCTAGGAGCTTTATCTCCCAATTGTGCTGGGAACTCCATCTGCTGTCATATTGGGTTTCTCCTGCTTTGTTGCCACTGGCCTTCATCACAAGTCTTGTGATCCAACAGGAGTGACTCCTGATCCGCTAGAGATATGGCCCCACAAACGCTAATATTTGAGTCTGTCGTTCACACAGAAACTTTCTTTCAGAAAATCTGTGCTTTTTTTGGTATGTCGAAAAACAATAATTCCGCTGTTGTTGATTCTTCTGACTTCTGATTGGACAAAATGAACATCCATCCATCCATTTTCTACCACTTGTCCCTATCTCAGTTGCATTACGGCGGAAGGCGGTGTACACATGGCCTGATCAGGCCTGCGGGCCGTACGTTTGACACCCCTGCTTTAGACGAACATTAAAGGGGAACATTATCACAATTTCAGAAGGGTTAAAACCAGTAAAAATCAGTTCCCAGTGGCTTATTTTATCTTTCGAAGTTTTTTTCAAAATGTTACATCTCCCGGAATATCCCTAAAAAAAGCTTTAAAGTGCTTGATTTTCGCTATTTGCGATGCCACGGTCCTTTTCCCTGTGACGTCACATAGCGATTCCAATACAAACAATGGCGAATAGCACAGCAAGATATAGCGACATTAGCTCGGATTCAGACTCGGATTTCAGCGGCTTAAGCGATTCAACAGATTACGCATGTATTGAAACAGATGGTCGGAGTATGGAGGCAGATAGCGAAAACGAAATTGAAGAAGAAACTGAAGCTATTGAGCGAATAGCCATTGACGGTAAAATGTGCAGACCAACCGATCAGGACTTTCGTATTGACACTGAATCAATAAGCCAATAACAACAACAACACTCGCCTTTGTGATTTCGTTGACTTTATCGCTGGGAATGCATCTGCTTTGAGTGTAGCAGGATATCCACACATTCTTGTCATCAGTGTGCCATCTCTGTCGTAACATCGCCAGTAAAAACCAAACGAGAGACTTTCGGATCTCTTGACACTGGAGCAATTTAAATCCGTCGATTGGTAAGTGTGTTTTTGGCATTAAATGTGGATGGAGGGAAAGGCTGGATGTAAATATAGCTACAAATGAGGCATAATGCACACAGCTAGCCTAAATAGCATGTTAGCATCGATTAGCATGCCGTGCTAATCGATGCACATTCTACGTAAATCAACTTGAATCCGTCCCTGATCGTGTTGTTACACCCTCCGACAACACACCGACGAGGCATGATGTCTCCAAGGTACCGGCAAACAGTCGAAAAAACAGAAAATAACAGAGCTGATTTGACTCCATGTGGTAAGGAAAATGGCGTTGATGACCGATGTGACGTCACGTTCTGATGTCGTCGCTCAGAGAGGGATAAACAGAAAGGCGTTTAATTCGCCAAAATTCACCCATTTAGAGTTCGGAAATCGGTTAAAAAAACATATGGTTTTTTTCCTGCAACATCAAGGTATATATTGACGCTTACATAGGTCTGCTGATAATGTTCCCCTTTAAAACCAGCCTGCACATTCCTGGGAACATTATTAAAGAGCGAATGCACGCCTGTGCTGCTGAAAGCCAACACTCATCAAATTATAACATGTTTAGCAACACGGTGATGTATTACATGTGCAGGGAAGTGTACATTATTTCTAAAAATCAGCATGCACTAACGAGCCAAGGAAACCATTTTACATGTTATAAAGCATGTAAAAAGGATGTCCGCTAACTTTTTGCAACTCAACGCCAAAAAAACGGAAATGCTGATTATCGGTCCTGCTAGACACCGACCTCTTTTCAATAATACAACTTTAACATTTGACAACCAAACAATTAAACAAGGCGACTCAGTAAAAAATCTGGGTATTATCTTCGACCCAACTCTCTCCTTTGTTTCACACATTAAAAGCGTTACTAAAACGGCCTTCTTTCATCTCCGTAATTTCGCAAAAATGTCCTCTATTTTGTCCACTAACGACGCCGAGATCATTATCCATGCGTTTGTTACGTCTCGCCTCGATTACTGTAACGTATTATTTTCGGGTCTCCCCATGTCTAGCATTAAAAGATTACAGTTGGTGTAATAGTGTGATGCTGTTGCGCTATATTATGAACGAGACAGGGTGTTATGTTTTATTTTGAAGTATTAGTTTTATTTTGAAGAACCGGATGTCCGGTGCAGGAAGTGACTGCGTTTTTTTCGGATATTTACTTCCTCTTCTATCGGACTTTTGCTGATGAGGTAATAGTTCTTCATTGCTCTGTGTTTCTTGTGTAAATATTATTTCTAAACTTTCATAATACTTTGAAAGTTAAAACATTAATGTTGTAGGTATAAGTGATGTGTTGTTTTAAGTATTTTTTTATGCACAAGTTTGTTAAGTAAGGATTAGAGCGTCGAATGTTTGAAATGTTTGGTCATAATTACACATGGTATTTACGCAGGTATCACTCCGCCAGAAAAGTAGAGACCTGTATATGTGTTTCGTGTTTCCAAAACAGGTATGTGGATTCGTGTATTATTATTATTTTTTTGTGATAAAACGTTTTTTTAATGTAATTTAAATTATTATTTTTTGTATGAATGAATGTTGTTTATTTTCTCTTCTATCGGACTTTTGCTGATGAGGTATCACTCCGCCAGAAAAGTAGAGACCTGTTTATGTGTTTCGTGTTTCCAAAACAGGTATGTGGATTTGTGTATTATTATTATTGTTTTGTGATAAAACGTTTTTTTAATGTAATTTAAATTATTATTTTTTGTATGAATGAATGTTTATTTTCTCTTCTATCGGACTTTTGCTGATGAAGTATCACTCCGCCAGAAAAGTAGAGACCTGTTTATGTGTTTCGTGTTTCCAAAACAGGTGACCAATAAATGATGAAACGACGGAATGGTGGAGTGTCTCTTACTTAAAAAACGACACAACGCAGAATAAGACTCACTACATTGGTACAAAATGCGGCTGCTAGACTTTTGACAAGAACAAGAAAGTTTGATCATATTACGGAACAAGAAAATTTGATCATATTACGACTAAACTGGCTCACCTGCACTGGCTTCCTGTGCACTTAAGATGTGACTTTAAGGTTTTACTACTTACGTATAAAATACTACACGGTCTAGCTCCACCCTATCTTGCCGATTGTATTGTACCATATGTCCTGGCAAGAAATCTGCGTTCAAAGGACTCCGGCTTATTAGTGATTCCCAGAGCCCAAAAAAAGTATTGCGGGCTATAGAGCGTTTTCCGTTCGGGCTCCAGTACTCTGGAATGCCCTCCCGGTAACAGTTCGAGATGCCACCTCAGTAGAAGCATTTAAGTCTCATCTTAAAACTTATTTGTATACTCTAGCCTTTAAATAGACCCCCTTTTTAGACCAGTTGCTCTGCCGTTTCTTTTCTTTTTCACCTTTGTCCCACTCTCCCTTGTGGAGGGGGTCCGGTCCGGTGTACCATGGATGAAGTACTGGCTGTCCAGAGTCGGGACCCAGGATGGACCGCTCGTCCAGAGTCGGGACCCAGGATGGATCGCTTGCCTGTGTATCGACTGGGGACTGCTGATCCGCCTCCGCTTGGGATGGTTTCCTGTTGGCTCCACTGTGGACGGGACTCTCGCTACTGTGTTGGATCCACTTTAAACTGGACCCCCACGGTTGTGTTGGATTCACTATGGATTGAACTTTCACAGTATCATGTTAAACCCGCTCGACGTCCATTGCCTTCGGTCCCCTAGAGGGGGGAGGTTGCCCACATTTGAGGTCCTCTCCAAGGTTTCTCATAGTCATCATTGTCACTTTCACCGACGTCCCACTGGGTGTGAGTTTTCCTTGCCCTTATGTGGGCTCTACCGAGGATGTCGTTGTGGTTTGTGCAAGCCTTTGAGACACTAGTGATTTAGGGCTATATAAATAAAAATTGATTGATTGATTGATAATCATGGATATGGTGTTATGGTACATGTGCAATGAAGTGTATATTGTCTTTAACATCAGTACACACTACAAGGAAGAGGCTGCATTGTTTTTTTTTTATTTGCTTGGTCGCTTTTATTGCGCCAGCACTGTCGCGCCCGTCTACAAAAACGAAAGCAGGACACGTAAGTTAACTTCATGAGTTGTCGTTAAACAAGGACTAAAAACATAAGAAAATGTTGCACCTTTGTTATGACACAGAGCAAAAAGTCTTGCTTGTCAAAGTTGTCTCATCAGGTGGATTTTGCACAGCCATCATATCCAAAACAGCTAACTGTCATTTGTGTTAGCGGGTGTGTCCCAAAGCCCATTTTGATGTGTCTTTTTTATTAATGTTGAGTGAAAAGAGCAGCATGTTTACAGTCAGACATAGAATAAAGTCATCTTATTGTGTGTTTAAAGGCAGCAAGGCAGTGTTGTTGAGCTTGGAAATGACAGCGCACAAACGTGGCGTCATCACAAGTCTCCGTTTGTGCTGTGTACACGCATACGCTAAGCAGAGAGTTTTGGATCGCTACAGTTCGGCCTGCGGTTGTAAAAGTCTGCGTTTTTAAAGAAAAAAGTATGCGTCTGCGTGTGGACAAGAGGCCTTAACACAGAGATAAGTATGCGTTTATTAAGAATCTGTGTTTGTGTGGACTTAGCCTCAGGCAGTCTACCCGGCAAGAAATCTGTATTCTAAGAACTCTGGCTTATTAGTGATTCCCAGAGCCTAAAACAAAGACTGCGGGCTATAGAGCGTTTTCTATTGGGGCTCCAGTATTCTAGAATGCCCTCGCGGTAATAGTTAGAGATGCTACCTCAGTAGAAGCATTTAAGTCGCATCTTAAAACTCATTTCTATACTCTACACTGTAAAAAAAATCTTATTTTTATGGTTAATTTACTCTACTGTAATTTTTCTATTTTTTTTAAAATAGGTTATAAAACTGTAGAATTGAAGACATTATCTGTAAATAAACAAACCGCCTGTTATTTTAAGTAATATGCCAGTAATGACAAACTATGTATATTTCTATTTTTTTTTACAGAAAAATACCATATTAAATATATCATTTCTGTTTTCTCAAATTACTTTCAAATTCATGTAAAATTACAGTAATTAACTTTCATTTAATATGTAGCTTGTTATATAAAAGTCTATGTCCATACTAACAATCTAACAGTTTTATATGTAATTTTAGGGAAAATCTTATTTTTTTAATATATATGTGTATTTTTATATTCAAGTTGGAAAATATTTGTAGCCCCGTTATATAAAGGTTTGTACTCATACTAATAATTTAACATTTTTCTCTGTAATATGATACACGAGGTTGACTGCAAGACATACTTGATCAACAGCCACAAGCCATACAGGTCACACTGACGTTGGCAGTACAAACAAATTTAACACTGTTACAAATATGCCCCACATTGTGAACCCACATCAAACAAGAACAACAAACATTTCGGGAGAACATCTTCACCGTAACACAAAATAAACACAAAAAAAACAAATACCCAGAATGCCAAGCAGCGCTACTCTTCCGGGCTGCACCCCCGCTACCACAAAAACCCGCCCACCTCAAACGACGCACGGAGGGGGGCGGTGATGTGGAGTCTGAGCTGAGGATGTCGTTGTGGCTTGTGCAGCCCTTTGAGACATTTGTAATTGAGGGCTATGTAAATAAACTTTGATTGATTGATTGATACTATGAATATGTGTATTTGTGATTTCCAGAGCCCAAAATAAAGTCTGTGGGCTGTAAAGGGTTTTCTATTCGGGCTCCAGTACTCTGGAAAGCCCTCCCGGTAATAGTTGGAGATGCTACCTCAGTAGAAGCATTTAAGTCCCATCTTAAAACTCATTTGTATACTCTAGCCTTTAAATATACCCCCCTTTTATACCAGTTGATCTGCCGTCTCTTTTCTGCTCTGCCCCCCTCTCCTGCGTGGGGAGGTTATATTCGGTGACCACAGATGACGCGCTAGCTGTCCAAAGTCGGGACCCGTGGTGGACCTCTCATCTGTGCTTTAGTTGAGGACGTCTCTGCGCTGCTTACTTGTCTCTATTCAAGATGATTCCCTGCTGGCCCCATTATGGACTGGACTCACATCATTAACTACATCCACTATGGATTGGACTCACACCATTAACTAGATCCACTATGGACTGGACTCACACTATTAACGAGATCCACTATGGACTGGACTCACACCATTAACTAGATCCACTACGGACTGGAATCACACCATTAACTAGATCCACTGTGGACTGGACTCACACCATTAATTAGATCCACTATGGACTGGAATCACACCATTAACTAGATCCACTATGGACTGGACTCACACCATTAACGAGATCCACTATGGACTGGACTCACACCATTAACTAGATCCACTATGGACTGGAATCACACCATTAACTAGATCCACTATGGACTGGAATCACACCATTAACTAGATCCACTATGGACTGGACTCTCACACTATTAACTAGATCCACTCGATGTCCATTTCCCCGGTCACCCATATCTGCGGTCCCCTCCAAGCTTTCTCATTGTCATCCCATTGGGTTGAGTTTTTTCTTGCCCTGATGTGGGATCTGAGCCGAGGATGTTGTAGTTGCTTGGGCAGCCCTTTGAGACACTTGTGATTAAGGGCTATGATTGATACTATGACTATTATCAATACTACTCTGATTGATACTATGAATTTGTGTAAAATGGGCTAAAACTATGGTACTATGGTTTGATTTTTCGTGAATCAGTACCAAATCTGTAAAACTGGAAATAATCCAACAGGATTATCGCAGGATTACATCAGAGTACAAGTTGTGTGGAGCGAGTACGTCAAAGTTGGATGTTTGTTCGCTCGCTAAGTAAACTTAGGTCATTCAGAAAAAAACCTGGCCGCTCGTAGAACGTGGTTTAGCTGTGGATGGACGTCCATGACTGCTGATGTTGTTTGTCACAAACACTCGTATTCGCACGGAGTCAAACACCCCTCGTGTGTTTTTGTGTCCTCCTAGCTTGTTACATAGCCCCAATCACATTTGAGCTAATCGAATTCCTCCGGTTTAGCCGCGCCGTCATTACAGGGAATTGAATTGGATGCGGGGGAAACAACGCCACCGCCGCTGCCTGCTGTTCACGCCGCATTACGGCAAACGATGTGCACTGCGACAAGATGAACGTCAACACGACGTAATGAAAGCAACGGCGTAAACAAAAGTTTTTTTAATTGAATTTTTACCACCCCCGTCAGGGTATTTCTGACTCCCCGGTTGGGATAATTATGGATTCAATTTAGTGGATATATTCATTTCAAATGACGCTAACGGTAATGAAGCAGCGCTGGTGGGGATCATGGAGAGAAGAGAAGGAAGCCATCCATCCATTTTCTAATAGGGGATGCAGGAACCTACCCCAGCCGATTTTCATGATGTCATTTTAGTGACAAACCAGCAGACGTGAGAGAAAATGACCACGCCCCCTTGTTGTCCTGACATGCTGGGCACAAAAAGGGTGACATTTTGACAAAACATGCACACCTGCGGTGCTTTTTTTGCTACTATTTCTCTGACAAACAAACCACATGGCGGCGCTGGTCTTGAACCCCCAAAGATTTCTTCCTCTTCTTTCCTGACAATTTAAATCAATGTTCAAGTATTTTTTGTTATTGTAAAGAATAATAAATCCATTTTAATTGAATTCTTCATTTTAGCTTATGTTTTTTTCGACAAAGAATATTTGTGAAATATTTCTTCAAACTTATGATTAAAATAAAATAAAAAATATTCTGGCAAATCTAGAATATCTGTAGAATCAAATTTAAATCTTATTTCAAAGTGTTGAATTTCTTTTCAAATTTTTGTTCTGGAAATTCTAGAAAAAATAATGATTTGACTTTGTTAGAAATAGAGCTTGGTCCAATTTGTTATATATTCCAGATTGGATTTTAACCTATTTAAAACATGTCATCAAAATTCTAAAATTAATCTTAATCAGGAAAAATTACTAACGATGTTCCATAAATTCTTCTTTTAATTTTTTCAAAAATATTCGAATTAGCTAGTTTTTCTCCTCATATTTTTCGGTTTACTTTTGAATTTTAAAGAGTTGAAATTGAAGATAAACTATGTTTCAAAATTTTATTTTCATTTTTTTTGTGTTTTCTACTCTTTTAATACGTTCAATTAAGTGTTTTTGTCATCATTTATTCCCTACAAAAAACCTTCCGTGAAAGGAAAAAAATGTACGACGGAAAAGACTGACAGAAATACCCATTTTTTATATATAAAGATTTATTTATTAAAGGTATATAAAACAATTTAAAATAAAAAAAAAGGTAAATTGAGCAAATTGGCTATTTCTGGCAATTTATTTAAGTGTGTATCAAACTGGTAGCCCTTGGCATTAATCAGTACCCAAGAAGTAGCTCTTGGTTTCAAAAAGGTTGCTGACCCCTGCTTTAGAGTCTCAAAATGGCGGCACTAAGGCGTCCTTATAAAATGCCCAAGCCACTTTACAACTGTTATTACTATGAGACCGATGTATAACACATGTGTATGGAATAGTGTGATGTTGGTGCGCTATATTATGAAGGAGACAGGGTGTTATGTTTTATTTTGAAGTATTGGTTGTACTTTGAAGAACCAGATGTCCGTTGCAGGAAGTGACTTTGCTGTTTTTTCGAGTATTTACTTCCTCTTCTATCGGACTTTTAATGATGAGGTAGATAGATAGATTGATAGATAGTAATTTATTGATTCCTTCAGGAGAGTTCCTTCAGGAAAATTAAAATTCCAGCAGCAGTGTACGGAGTTGAGATCAATTTAAATAAAAGTAAAAAGTAAATGGGGTTTAAATGGAAACAAAATAGAGAAATATTACAATAAGAATAAAAAATAAAAAGCAACAATGGGAATACAAATATAACAGTAAAATAGGAATATATATGTAGTTAGGTATCACTCCGCCAGGAAAGTAGAGACCTGTTAATGTGGGGCGGCATAGCTCGGTTGGTAGAGTGGCCGTGCCAGCAACTTGAGGGTTGCAGGTTCGATTCCTGCTTCCGCCATTCTAGTCACTGCCGTTGTGTCCTTGGGCAAGACACTTTACCCACCTGCCCCCAGTGCCACCCACACTGGTTTAAATGTAACTTAGATATTGGGTTTCACTATGTAAAGCGCTTTGAGTCACTAGAGAAAAGCGCTATATAAATATAATTCACAATTCACTTCGTGTTTCCAAAACAGGTGGCCAATAAATGATGAAACGACGAAATTGGTGAAGTGTCTCTTACTTAAAAAACTACACAACGCAGAATAAGACTCACTACATGTATACAACTTTTTCTCGGTGTAATAATCCATCCATCCATATTCTACCGCTTATCTGGGGTTGGGTCGCGGGGGCAGCAGCCAAAGCAGTTCCTTCCATCGCTGCTTGCAGCTTTAATTTTTCTTGTTTTTGAACACTGACTTTTTGCAGTGCAGTGAAAGTAGCGACAACAAAACCCAACGTGGAGGGATGACAAAAAAGTATTGCGTTATTGTTCTAGAAAATGATATTGAAACAAACAAAGTGGAGCAGCAAGCGTTTTTGCGCCAAAGAAAAGCCTTGTCCGTGCTCGCTATGCAAATGCGAGGCTTCGCCGGGCGTAATGGAGTTCAAACAAGCGAGACCACGGGGTTAAGCAAAGTCATCTGCCGAGCGCGATAAGACTGGCATCAATCTGGCGCTCTTGTTCGGACAAACGTCGGCGGGTCAATTACGTCCTCGTTTGCGGAGCTAACAAAAGTGCGCGTTGTTTGACATTCGCCCGTCAGCGCGCGGGCGATGGAAGTTGGGAGTGAGAAGCAAAGCAAACAGTGTGATTACGGATGAATAGCGAGTTAACCTCCTCACCTCGCCGTCAACGCCGCTTCATCAGCGACACTTAAGTAGGTGGATTTCCATCACGCCAAGCGCTAATTACGGCAGAGCGCCGTTGTTTTTTGCGGCGCTGGGAATGTGCAATCAGCTTGTCTTGGAAGATGACAGACAATCAAAGACGACTTTTTTGTCATGGTGAAGACATTTAGCGAGTTTGAAGCAGGCAGAAAACAAAATTAGCATTTTAGCCTTTAAGACAGGGGTGTCAAACTCATTTTAGATGGGGGGACACATGGAGAAAAATCTACTCCCAAGTGGGCCGGACTGGTAAAATCACGGCACAATAACTTAAGAATAAAGACAAATTCAGATTGTTTTCTTTGTGTCAAGCATGGACTTGGACTTTGCTTGTTTCTTTGACTCACACCATTAACTAGATCCACTGTGGACTGGACTCACACTATTAACTAGATCCACTGTGGACTGGACTCACACCATTAACTAGATCCACTGTGGACTGGACTCACACTATTAACTAGATCCACTGTGGACTGGACTCACACTATTAACTAGATCCACTGTGGACTGGACTCACACCATTAACTAGATCCACTGTGGACTGGACTCACACTATTAACTAGATCCACTGTGGACTGGACTCACACTATTAACTAGATCCACTGTGGGCTGGACTCACACTATTAACTAGATCCACTGTGGACTGGACTCACACTATTAACTAGATCCACTGTGGACTGGACTCACACTATTAACTAGATCCACTGTGGACTGGACTCACACTATTAACTAGATCCACTATGGACTGGACTCACACCATTAACTAGATACACTATGGACTGGACTCACACCATTCACTAGATCCACTATGGACTGGACTCTCACACTATCATGCTAGACACACTATGGACTGGAGTCTCACACCATTAACTAGATCCACTATGGACTGGACTCACAACATTAACTAGATCCACTATGGACTGGACTCACACCATTAACTAGATCCACTATGGACTGGACTCACACCATTCACTAGATCCACTATGGACTGGACTCACACCATTAACTAGATCCACTATGGACTGGACTCACACTATTAACTAGATCCACTGTGGACTGGACTCACACCATTAACTAGATCCACTATGGACTGGACTCACACATTAACTAGATCCACTATGGACTGGACTCACACATTAACTAGATCCACTATGGACTGGACTCACACCATTCACTAAATTGACTATGGACTGGACTCTCACACTATTATGCTAGACCCACTATGGACTGGACTCTCACGCTATTAACTAGATCCACTATAGACTAGACTCACACCATTAACTAGATCCACTATGGACTGGACTCACACATTAACTAGATCCACTGTGGACTGGACTCACACCATTAACTAGATACACTATGGACTGGACTCACACATTAACTAGATCAACTATGGACTGGACTCACACCATTAACTAGATCCACTATGGACTGGACTCACACATTAACTAGATCCACTATGGACTGGACTCACACCATTCACTAAATTGACTATGGACTGGACTCTCACACTATTATGCTAGACCCACTATGGACTGGACTCTCATGCTATTAACTAAATCCACTATGGACTGGACTCACACCATTAACTAGATCCACTATGGACTGGACTCACACATTAACTAGATCCACTGTGGACTGGACTCACACCATTAACTAGATCCACTATGGACTGGACTCACACCATTAACTAGATCCACTATGGACTGGACTCACACCATTAACTAGATCCACTATGGACTGGAATTACACCATTAACTAGATCCACTATGGATTGGAATCACACTATCAACTAGATCCACTATGGACTGGACTCTCACACTATTAACTAGATCCACTCGATGTCCATTTCCCCGGTCACCCACATTTGCGGTCCACTCCAAGGTTTCTCATTGTCATCCCATTGGGTTGAGTTTTTTCTTGCCCTGATGTGGGATCTGAGCCGAGGATGTCGTCGTGGCTTGTGCAGCCCTTTGAGACACTTGTGATTAAGGGCTATGATTGATACTATGACTATTATCAATACTACTCTGATTGATACTATGAATATGTGTAAAAATGGGCTAAAACTATGGTACTATGGTTTGATTTTTCATGAATCAGTACCAAATCTGTAAAACTGGAAATAATCCAACAGGATTATTGCAGGATTACATCAGAGTACAAATTGTGTGGAGCGAGTACGTCAGAGTTTCATGTTTGTTCGCTCGCTAAGTAAACTTAGGTCATTCAGAAAAATACACAAACAAACTACAAAAAGGCAAACAAAGGGCGCGCACAATGGCGGAGAACAAATACTTGGCTACAAAAACAAATGACTAGAACAAAGGCTGTAAAGTATAAACGTGAAACAAAAACACTTGGGCTGTAGCATGAACAACAAACCAAAAACTTACGTGGCGTGGATAAAAGGAACAGCATGGAAAGACATGAAGGAGTTGAGGTATACATGTGTAAAGTGGGTACATGTAAAGTTGCCAGGCCGAAGAACAGAAACAAAATGGCTTAAATAGCAGTGATGGAACAGGTGCGTGACATGACAGCTGAAATTAATGAGTTGGCATGGTAACGAAAACAAACCAGGAAGTGCAAAACAGGAAACAAGTGTCCAAAAAGCAAAACATAACAAGACCGAAACAAAACATGATATCTTTGGCGTGACACTTTGTTTAAAAATAGAAGAAGCACATTTTGAAAATGTACAAATCATGTTGTTGGATTTTTTTTTAACTTACAATCTACGGCTAATTATATTCTATCTTTATTTGTCGTTATTTATACTTTCTGAATACATTATGTTTAGTCTTTATTTGAAGGGACAATGCACAGAAAGATTAAACTCAAAGACAGATATGTTCTGTACCATCCATCCATCCATTTTTCCTACCGCTTTTCCCCTTTAGGGTCCCGGGGGACGCTTGTCCCTATCTCAGCTACAATTGGGCGGAAGGCGGTGTACACCCTGGACAAGTCGCCACCTCATCGCAGGGCCAACACAGATAGACAGACAACATTCACACACTAGGGCCAATTTAGTGTTGCCAATCAACCTATCCCCAGGTGCATGTCTTTGGAAGTGGGAGGAAGCCGGGGGGGAGTGTCCAAAGTGCGCCCGGGGGGGCTAATTTTTTGTTAGCATGTTGTACAAATATAATCCATGCATTATTAATACTAAGATTTAAATTTTGCTTTGTACATCAAGTGACTAGGACACCTGATTCTAATGATTTGGATGGCTGGCCAAATACTTTTGGCAATATAGTGTATTTTAAGAGATTTGGATCTCAAAAACATAAGTGCTACTTAATAAGTACCGTATTTTTCCGACTATAAGTCGCAGTTTTTTTTTCATAGTTTGGCCGGGGGTTCGACGTATACTCCCGAGCGACTTATGTGTGAAATTATTAACACATTACCGTAAAACATCAAATAATATAATTTATCTCATTCGCGCAAGAGACGAGGAAAATATCCATAATCGTCACACACACACGTCAGCCAATAAAAATACGGCGGGGGAGGGTCATGGCAGAAGTGCATTGTGGGTCGTGGGATGCTAACTGCTATATGGTACTGTCGTAGCTATTAAAATGGATCATTTCATCGTTGGCAGTAACTTATAAAAACTGAGAAGGGCTGAACAAAAATGGCACCGAAAAGGAAATCATGTAGTGCAGATTACAAGATGGATGTAGTGAAATATGCAGCAGAAAACGACAAGAGGAAGCGACGTATAGTGACAGATTGTTTGGTAAACGTATAGCATGTTCTATATGTTATAGTTATTTGAATGACTCTTACCATAATATGTTAGGTTAACATACCAGGCATGTTCTCAGTTGGTTATTTATGCCTCATATAACGTACACTTATTCAGCCTGTTCACTATTCTTTATTTATTTTAAATTGCCTTTGAAATGTTTATTCTTGGTGTTGGGTTTTATCAAATACATTTCCCCCAAAAATGCGACTTATACTCCAGTGCGACATATAAAGTAGTTCCTTGAATTACCGCTAGGGCGCTAATTAATTTAAAACCTCTTCTCACTCCGTCGTTTACCAAAGGCATGCGGTAACTTTAGGCCTGCGCTTATAAATTTGAGTGTGATGTAAGGATACCATCATGAAAAGCGCATTTAATTAAAAAAAAAACAATATGGTCTTACCTTTACTTATAAATGAAATCCATGCGCAGCTCCTTCTGATCAAAAACATCGATACCTTGTTTGTAGAAGTCTTCCTTATCTTTCTTCAGTTTTAAAAGTCTCTCTGTCTGGATGGAGATCTTCTTTTATTACTTCCTGCTTCAATTGAAACTCCAGTTTAGAAAATGGTATTATTTTAGATATGAAATCCTCCATGTTAAAAGTGCAGGCGAGAGGAAAAAATAAACGATCGCTGCTCACTCTTGCTGCTTGTTGTCACTTCTTCTGCAGCCGAGATCACTAGCGCCCTCTACCACCAGGAGGTGGGAGTCATTTAATGACTCATACTTGACACACGCAGCTACGGTATATTAATAAAACATAGCTGCTTACTGTTCTTTTTAGCATATTCAATAGCTTGGACCTTTAATCCTACTGAATAGCTCTTAATCTTCTTCCCTTTATGCGATTTAAATTATTCAAATCACCTCCTCCATTTTGAAAATGATGACAGGTGAAGTCTCACTCGTGACGAGTTCGACCCGGCGGAAATTCTAGGCATATGCTGATTATTTTGCGAAACGAATTTGACCCGGCGGAAATTCTAGACATGCGCTAATAAAAATAATATTTTGCCAAACGAGTTTGACCCGGCGTTAATCCTGAGCCGGCGGCAATGCTAAGCATGCGCTAATTATTTTGCAAAACGAGTTTGACCCGGCAGTAATTGTAGGCAGGCCAATACTATATACCTGGCGGCAATTCAAGGAAATACGGTATATGTTTTTATCCTTCTTTATTATGCATTTTCGGCCGGTGCAACGTATACTCCGGAGCGACTTATAATCCAAAAAAGACGGTACATTTTACGCTGAAGTATTATTGAAAGACTGACTTGTCTAAAATGGGAAAAAAAAACATGACATTTTCCTATTTTGGCAGCAGTTTTTGGGAAGCCAACGTTTTTTGTCATCTGGGCCAGAAGAGTGAGGATATTCTAAAGCATGGGTGTCAAACTCTGGCCCGCGGGCCAAATTTGGCCCGCCGTGTAATTTCATTTGGCCCTTGAGGCAATATGAAATTAACATTATAGCTGGCCCGCCGCTGTAACACCGCATTCACCACAATTACTCATACTCGACAACCCTCCCGATTTTCCCAGGAGACTCCTGGAGTTCAGTGCCCCTCCCGAATTTCTCCTGATTACCACCTGGACAATAATATTGGGGGCGGGTTGAAAAGCACTGCCTTTGGCGTTCTCTACATGTCGCCACGTCCGCTTTTCCTCCATACAAACAGCGTGCCGGCCCACTCACATAATATATGCAGCTCATACACACACACACAATGCATACTTGGTCAACAGCCATACAGGTCACACTGAAGGTGGCCGTATAAACAACTTTAACACTGTTACAAATATACGCCACACAGTGAACCCACGGCAAACAAGATTGACAAACACTTTTGTAGAGAACATCCGCACCGTAACACAACATAAACACAACGTAAAAACAACCGAACAAATACCCAGAACCCTTTGCATCGCTAACTCTTCCGGAACTCTACAATATACATCCCCGCTACCACCAAACCCCGCCCCAACTCAAACCCACCGCCGAAAAGAGGCATTCAATTTGTATTTTTATTTTATTTGATATGCCATTGATATTTTTTAATTATTATTATTTTAAACTGGATTTTGCATGTCACTATAAAGTTATATAAGCCTTGCTTGGTCAATATTCAATGCAAAACTTGTTTGGGTCGCTATTTAAGGATTCATTTGTTCAACCTCGGCCCGCGGCTTCGTTCAGTTTTAAGTTTTGGCCCGCTCTGTATTTGAGTTTGACACCCCTGTTCTAAAGGATTCCTGCAACAGGGATGCCGGGATGCAGGTCCTTATTGGCATGCAGGACGTAGAAGAAGACAATGTTGTGAGCTCTTGTTGCTTTCCGAGTTTTCGATAGTCTTAGCGTGTCTGAACGCCATCCATAATTCATACACACACACTTCCTGGCTGACACCACAAAACCGCCAGCTTCAGTCAGCGCCGACATGCCTCGCTGTGGCCGACACCGACAAAGGACATTTTCACGTATTTATTCATTGAAGGCAGCGGCTTCAACAAGTCTGTTTGAAGAAGTATTGCAATAAAATGGAGTCAGTCAGCAAGTGTGGAGCCGAGGAACAAACATGCGCTGCAGGAAGCAGCAGGGATTGCCAGCTCACACCAAGGTGGCCAAACTTTTCCCTGCAAGGTGCCAGACCCAGAAATAGCACACCACTTCAATACATGCCCATTAGCAAACACAAACAATTATCATTACAATCTTTTTCCTCACAATTACCATCAACCTCAACTTGTGCTACTGTTAAACAATTGTATCTAAGTTATCACAAAACTTTCTGTTGCCATGAGTTCCCGGCGAGAAGACAAAAGCTGTCTTTGATCCTACCAAGAAGAAGGCTTGTAAAACTCCACTGTGTAGGATGGGAAGCAACATGAAAGTGTTCTGTTTCTTTGGTGTCTTGTTATCAACAGAAAGATATTGTCCTGACCGGAAAACTACAAAGCAAAGAGGGAGCAGGACCTGACTCCCCTCCAGGGACTGTTTCATTGAACTGTTTTACAACCTTTTCTTTGAACTGTTGTAATCAAAGGCAAAGGCTGTTAACGGCCTCCATCCATCCATTTCCTACCGCTTATTTCCTTTCGGGGTCGCGGGGGGGCGCTGGCGCCTATCTCAGCTACAATCGGGCCCCAGGTTGATTGGCAACGCTTAATGGTCCCTAGTGTGTGAATGTGAGTGTGAATGTTGTCTGTCTATCTGTGTTGGCCCTGCGATGGGGTGGCGACTTGTCTAGGGTGTACCCCGCCTTTCGCCCGATTGTTAACGGCCTCCGTCCCTTAAAAACAGCTGTTGCCGTGTAATCAGGAAAAGTCCAAATAAACACTGGTTAAAACATGGTGGAACTGTAAAAAGAGTACAGTCCAGACGTTTCTCCTCATTGAGCCCAATTTAATTCTGTCTCTGTTTAAAGGCCTACAGAAACCCACTACTACCGACCACGCAGTCTGATAGTTTAGATATCAATGATGAAATCTTAACATTGCAACACATGCCAATACGTAATATGTTGAAGAGGTTCATTTAGCCTACTGACGTGTACTTGTCAGGTACAACACTTTACCTTACTAGCCAATACGGCCGGTTTAATTTACTAAATTGCAATTTTAAATTACGCACGGAAGTATCATGCTAAAACGTTGCGGTATGATGACGCGTGCGTGTGACGTCACGCATTGTAGAGGACATTTTGTTCCAGCACCGTTCACAGGTATAAGTCGTCTCTTTTCATCGCATAATTGCACAGTATTCTGGACAATCTGTGTTGCTGAATCTTATGCAATTTGTTCAATGAATAATGGAGACGTCAAAGAAGAAACCTGTAGGTGGGATGCGGTGTATTGCGTCCGCCTTTAGCAACACAAACACAGCCGGCGTTTCATTGTTTACATTCCCGAAAGATGACGGTGAAGCTTTACTATGGAACAGAGCGGTCAAGCGAACACGGTTGGATTGGACCACACACACAAAGTACAGTGTATTATGCAGCGATCATTTTCGAAAGATCGTGTTTCAGTGAGAGACAATGATACAAAACAGTATGATAAATAAATAAAAAAAGTAAAATAGCAACACAAATTGTCATCATACCCAACATCATTTGATGCTGCCTCATAAAGTGCATTTAGTATGTAGTGTCTACCCTCAAAGGGCATGGCACTCTCCATTATTTCTTTGTCATCATCATCAACATCAGTATCACCATCCATCCATCCATTATCTACCGCTTGTCCCTCTCGGGGTGGCGGGGGTTGCTGGAGCCTATCTCATACCAATATCAAAATCATAATCAACATCAGCGTTATTACCATCACCGCCATTCTCAAAAGATCATCTAGTTTTATTAAGACGGTGTTTTTCACCCTTTTTGAGCCAAGGCACATTCTTTTAATTAAAAAAAAATACAAAGGCACACCACCGGCAGACAAGGTTAAAAAATGAACCAGGGATTTTTGCACTATTTTAAATCAAACTTTTTTTGATGCATGTTTTGTACCAAAATACATTACTGGATATGTTAATAATTCACTATTTTTTTGGTGACAAATAATAAATTCCACATACTTAAAAACACACATTTTCAAACCTTCCTGACACACTTCCGACGGAGAATAATTAAAAGCAGGGTGTGGAGAGGCGCAGCCGACGAACGAGCAGCGGGGCAGGGCACGCTGGAGCGGCAAGGAGGCGGGAAATGCGGCTGAGCGGAGAGGCGGGGCGTGCCGGTAGCGACGCCGCAATCTAATTCAGGTGCGGCACACGATTAACATTTCTTCTCACGCTGCATAAAAGGGGAGAAGTAGGAGAGATCGGGGCAGAAGGAGTTGGAGAGCCTGCAACAACGGATGAAGAGCAGCAGCAGCGAAAGCAAAGAGCAGACGAGGACGGCGGCTGAAAAGCGGACCGTGAGCAACCCGGCGACGACGAAAGCTTTATTGAAAAATAAACAAGAGTCAAACCTGCTCAAGCAATCATGTCCTTCCTGAGTGGTCCATGGAACCCACACGACGACGACTTAAGTCGTTCACACAATGATTTTCCATTATATTACAGCAGTAAGGAGCTAGGGATCACAATGATTTTATTTAGAAATATCCGATAATATCGGACTGCCGACATTATCGCCCGATAAATGCTTTAAAATGAAATATCGGAAATTATTGGTATCGGTTTCAAAATTATAGGTATCGGCTTCAAAAACTAAAATGTATGACTTTTTTAATTTGCCGCTGTGTACACGGATGTAGGGAGAAGTACAGAGTGCCAATAAACTTAAATGCACCGCCTTTGCGTGCCAGCCCAATCACATAATATCTAAGACTTTTCACACACACACACACAAGTGAATGCAAGGCATACTTGGTCAACAGCCATACAGGTCACATTGAGAGTGGCCGTATAAACAACTTTAACACTGTTACAAATGTGTGCCACACTGTGAACCCAAACCAAACAAGAATGACGAACACATTTCGGGAGAACATCCGCACCGTAACAAAACATAAACGCAACAGAACAAATACCCAGAACCCTTGCAGCACTAACTCTTCCGGTACGCGACAATATACACCCCCCCCAACCCCGCCCACCTCAACCTCCTGATGCAATCTCAGGGAGAGCATGTCCTAAATTCCAAGCTGCTGTTTAGAGCCATGTTACAAAACAAAAAAATGCACTTTGTGACTTCTATAATAAATATGGTTGTGCCATGTTGGCATTTTTTTCCGTAACTTGAGTTGATTTATTTTGGAAAACCTTGTTACATTGTTTAATGCATCCAGCGGGGCATCACAACAAAAATAGGCATAATAATGTGTTAATTCCACGACTGTAAATATCGGTATCGGTAATTAAGAGTTTGACAATATCGGAATACCGGCAAAAAAGCCATTATCGGATATCTCTAATTTTATTGGTTTATTAGGTTTTATATTTCATTGTTGTACAGTGTGCCTGTATGCTACTATTATATACTATTATACTATTATATATATTGTATTTATATAGGTGTGTATGTGTGTGTGTGTGTGTGTGTGATGGATATGTGTGTATTTTGGGTATATGCATGTGTGTATGTATGTGATTGTGTGTGTATATGTATATATATATGTATATATGTATATGTATATATATATGTATATATGTATATAAATTGTATATGTGTGTGTGTATATATGTGTGTACATATGTATATATGTAAGTGTGTGTGAATTTAAATGTATTTTATATAGACAATATATAGCAGCAACCACTGAATTGAATTATATTATATATTGTATATATATATTGTATATGTATAGGGGTGGGACCTAATAAGTTTACTTCTTCCCACTCCCTTTTGAGCCAATCTTGACATCTACAAAAGATTAGGCACATGTAATGTTTTCAATGTAGGTGTAAAAATAATGTATCTATATATTTCTCTTGTATTTTATTTCATTCTCTTGTTTTGTTTGCATGGCTCAAAATAAACTATTTATTCATTCATTCATACTAACAGCGTGTTACATAATATTTGTTGCTTTTACACACACACACACACAAGTGAATGCAACGTATACTTGGTCAACAGCCATACAGGTCACACTGAGGGTGGCCGTATAAACAACTTTAACACTTTTACAAATATGCGCCACACTGTGAAGCCACACCAAACAAGAATGACAAACACATTTCGGGTGAACATCCGCACCGTAACACAACAGAGAAAATACCCAGAATCCCTTGCAGCACTAACTCTTCCAGGAAACTTCCAGCAAACTGAGCAATAATTAACGTTTAATTCATGCATTTTCTCTTGCTACGTCAAGGCTTGAATGTTTGGTTCTTTCATTATTGCTATTTTATTTTCAAATGTATTATTAGCCTGTGGGGGAAAAATGATATTTACCTCAGAAGATTGCAAATAGAAAAAAAGGCGTTACATTTTTATTTAAATTGTATTTGATATGCCATTGATATTTGTATTATTATTATTATTATTATTATTTGAAACTGGATTTTGCATGTCACTAAAGTTATATAAGCCTTGCTTGTTCAATATTTATTGCAAATCTTGTTTGGGTCCCTATTAAAAGGTTAATTAGTTCAACCTTGGCCCGCGGCTTTGTTCCGTTTCAAATGTTGGCCCACTCTGTATTTGAGTTCGACTGCCCTGCTTTAAATGCAAACTTAATGACAATGAAGTCCATTCTATTCTATTCAGATGTAAGCTGCAGGGGCGGTCCTGACAAAATGAGGAGCATTTCAACAAAAACCGAGAGCAAGGCCACACTCTGGACAAAAGTTATACGTTTTTAAAGGCTCTAAAAAGTTACTCTAACAGTGAAATGTGTTTTTTTTTTTTTGTAAAAGTTCTCACCTTGCAGTTTAGTCTTGGGAATCTTCCCGCAAGGCTTGCTGGCCGTGACGGTGGGAGCACAGGTGGCATCCATGAGCGCCCTCTTCAGCACGCCCGTCCTGTTCTTCTTGCCCGTGGCCGGATCGCACTCCCCCCAGGCCTGGAAGTCGTACTTGCACTCCCCTGCGGAGAGAAATATTCCGCAGCTTTGTTTATTGTCTCCTCATCGCCCGCCCGCTAATGCGTCCGCCGCCAGATGCTTTGTCTTTATTGGCGGCATAAAAGGCGCTTATAGCTGTCTGCTAACAGGAACAGATGGCGGCGAGGATACGTGATGGCGCCCGCTAACAGATGACGGCAATCAGGAGCATCCAGGATGCCGGAGAAACTTCCGGATTGGATCCTGGCAGCTATTACATGTGGCATGTGTTGCTTTGACGTGAAGACAGCTTCCATTTGGGGGACATTTGTCTTATATTACTCTGAGTCATTTGGGGAGTTGGTAGGGGGGCGACACATGAAAGAACCCCCTTGTCATCAACATTCCGAGGGCGCCCATCATCAGGGGAGGAGGATGAGCCTTTGTTGCGAGGATGTCCCACATTTGAAAAAGCCTTAAGGATCCTGGGAATCTGGCAGGAAGCCACCTCCTCTCTTTAAGGTCCCATTTTGTAGAATTGTTCAAAGTACACTGTAATTTGGCCAATGTAATTGATGCCATACAGCAGGGGTGTCCAAAGTGAGGCCCGCCACACATTCTGCAAACATTGCAAAATTGATAGTATTGCAAAAATAAAAAAATAAAAATTAAAACAGTGGAATGAGGTGAAATCTAATGAGAAAAAGTGGCAATGTTGACACAAAGCTGCCATGCAGGCAGTTTTTTTTTGTTCCTTTTGTCTTTATTTTCAATTTTTTTCCATCCATCCATCCATCCATCCATTTTCTACCGCTTATTCCCTTTCGGGGTTGCGGGGGGCGCTGGCGCCTATCTCAGCTACAATCGGGCGGAAGGCGGGGTACACCCTGGACAAGTCGCCACCTCATCGCAGGGCCAACACAGATAGACAGACAACATTCACACTCACATTCACACACTAGGGACCATTTAGTGTTGCCAATCAACCTATCCCCAGGTGCATGTCTTTGGAGGTGGGAGGAAGCCGGAGTACCCGGAGGGAACCCACGCATTCACGGGGAGAACATGCAAACGCCACACAGAAAGATCCCGAGCCTGGATTTGAACCCAGGACTGCAGGACCTTCGTATTGTGAGGCAGACGCACTAACCCCTCTGCCACCGTGAAGCCAATTTTTTTCCATTGCTCCAAAAAAAAGGACAAAAAAAATCGAAGTTATAATGAATAATCACTTTAAAATTATCACTTTAAAATGTTTTATGTGGAAAAAATATTGCATATGTTGTGGGGTTGCCATCTAAAAACATCAAAGTTTTGACCAAAGAGCATAAAACAAACAAAATAAAAGTTCAAACTTCAAATCGACAGATATATCGGAAGTTGATCTTGACATTTAAGTGTTAAAAGTTTAAAAAAAAATAATAATAAAAATGTATCACTTTATGAGTGGGGAACCTTTCGGATCTCGAATATATTTAGTCGGATTTTATTTGACTGTTCACTGTGATTACTCAAAAATATTAAATAATTAACATCAATGGTGTCCTGCATTATTGATCTTTGAGGGTTTTAATTGCTAAATAAAAGGAACTCTCCTGAAGGAATCAATAAAGTACTATCTATCTATCCATCTAAATACTGCATATATCAGTTTTACTATAAAAAAACAAAGTTGTCTTTGACAGAAAAGGCATAAAACCTTCTTTGTTTTCATTTACATCAACCTCAAGTTGATATAGAGATTTACTGTAAGCATTAAATAAAAAATAATAATAATAATTTGACTTATTTTTAACATTTTAGTGACTTAGACCCTCTATGCTGCCCAGGAGCCCTAAAGATTCAAAAAAAAAAAAAAAAATCCATATATTTTGTTATGGTTTGAAAATGAAAAATATCAAAATAGCCCACGCAAACTTACATTTTTCTGTGTGCGACCCTCATGGAAAACGTTTGGACACCCCTGCCATACAACAACCTGACAATACAGAGTGGGACAGGATGATACAAATGTTTATCTATGCGTGCTAAAGTGCTAACATGACATTTTGCATTTTCACTGTAACTTTACACATGAAAATAACACAAAGGGGCTTGAAAGGATGACACAAATGTTAGCTATGCTAGCATGGCTATGTAAGAATATTTGGTTTTGCATAGTAGGGCTCCTTTAAAGGGGAACATTATCAGCAGACCTATGTAAGCGTCAATATATACCTTGATGGTGCAGAAAAAAGACCATATATTTTTTAACCGATTTCCGAACTCTAAATGGGTGAATTTTGGCGAATTAAACGCCTTTCTGTTCATCGCTCTTTTTGCGATGACGTCAGAATGTGACGGCGCCGAGGTAATACAGCCGCCATATTCATTTTCAACACATTGTAAACATTGGGTCTCATCTCTGTTATTTTCCGTTTTTTCGACTATTTTTTGGAACCTTGGAGACATCATGCCTCGTCGGTGTATTGTCGGAGGGTGTAACAACACTAACAGGGAGGGATTCAAGTTGCACCACTGGCCCGAAGATGCGAAAGTGTCTGCCGCCAGACCCCCATTGAATGTACCAAAGTGTCTCCACATTTTACCGGCGATGACAGACATGGCACAGAGATGTATGGATAACCTGCAGATGCATTTGCAACGATAAAGTCAACGAAACCACAAAGGTGAGTTTTGTTTGTAGATGTTGACTTATGTGCTAATCAGACATATTTGGTCGCGGTGTGACTGCCAGCTAATCGATGCTAACACGCTATGCTAATCGACGCTAACATGCTATTTACCGGCGGTGCTAAAGCAGACATGGCACAGAGATGTATGGATAACCTGCAGATGCATTTGCAACGATAAAGTCAACGAAATCACAAAGGTGAGTTTTGTTTGTAGATGTTGACTTATGTGCTAATCAGACTTATTTGGTCGCGGTGTGACTGCCAGCTAATCGATGCTAACACGCTACGCTAATCGACGCTAACATGCTATTTGCCGGCGGTGCTAAAGCAGACATGGCAGAGAGATGTATGGATAACCTGCAGATGCATTTGCAACGATAAAGTCAACAAAATCACAAAGGTGAGTTTTGTTGATGTTGACTGCCAGCTAATCGATGCTAACATGCTATTTACCGGCGGTGCTAAAGCAGACATGGCACAGAGATGTATGGATAACCTGCAGATGCATTTGCAACTATATTACGTTTCCTTCCACACACATTTAATGTGAAAAAAACACTTACCAATCGACGGATTTAAGTTGCTCCAGTGTCACAAGATGCGAAAGTCCTGATTGTTTGGTCCGCACATTTTACCGGCGATGCTAACGCAGCTATTCGGCCATGCTATGGCTATGAATAGCGTCAATAGCTATTCGCTCGATAGCTTCAGTTTCTTCTTCAATACTTTCATACTCCAACCATCTGTTTCAATACATGCGTAATCTGTTGAATCGCTTAAACCGCTGAAATCCGAGTCTGAATCCGAGCTAATGTCGCTATATCTTGCTGTGGTATTCCCATTGTTTGTTTACATTGGCAGCACTGTGTGACGTCACAGGGAAATGGATGGTCGCATCGCAAATAGCGAAAATCAAGCACTTTAAAGCTTTTTTTTTAGGGATATTCCGAGACCGGTAAAATTTTGAAAAAAAATTCAAAAAATACAACAAGCCACTGGGAACTGATTTTTATAGTTTTTAACCCTTTTGAAATTGTGATAATGTTCCCCTTTAAGTAAATGTAGCACAACTCGGTTGGTAGAGGGGCCATGCCAGCAACTTAAGGGTCGCAGGTTCGATTCCTGCTTCTGCCATCCTAGTCACTGCCGTTGTGTCCTTGGGCAAGACACTTTACCCACCTGCTCCCAGTGCCACCCACACTGCTTTAAATGTAACTTAGATATTGGGTGTCACTATGTAAAGCGCTTTGAGTCACTAGAGAAAAGCGCTATATAAATATAATTCACTTCACTTCACAATATCACCCAACTCTGTGGTTCGGACATAACTGCTGTAGAGAACTTTTTCCACCCGCTCGGGGACATCACAACACGTCAGTTTGATTCTTCCTGGCAACTTGAAAGTAACTTTGCTTTTCCCAAAGAAGTACATGTCTTGGGGATGGAACAGACAAGCAGCCTGTTGGGAGATGATGTTGATGCTGGAGGAGGAACAAGTGTTGAAGATGTGTGAGGTCAGACTGTAAACGTTTGAGTCACTTGAGGAGGATCGGGGGGAGGGGGGGTTGACAGCAGTAGGGCGGGGGCACGCTGGCTTCTGGTCACTGGAGCGAAACAGCATCCCAAACCGAACAAGTGAACAGTCAGTGTTGTCCCAGCAGGCACAAGACATTAAAACAGCGTTGAAAACTTGTTCAATTAGGTCCTGACATTGAGCAACTCAAACATAACGTTGAAACAACGCGCTTTTTGATGACGTTTAATCAATGTCGGGTTCAGACGTTGATTTGACCATCGAATTTTGGTCATTTCCCAAGCAATATTCTACAACACAAATACAGTGGGGCAAAAAAGTATTTAGTCGGACACCGATTGTGCAAGTTCTCCCACTTAAAATGATGACGGAGGTCTGTAATTTTCATCATAGGTACACTTCAACTGTGAGAGACAGAATGGGGAAAAAAAATCCAGGAATTTTAAAGAATTTATTTGTAAATTATGGTGGAAAATAAGTATTTGGTCAACCATTCGAAGCTCTCACTGATGGAAGGAGGTTTTGGCTCCAAATCTCAGGATACATGGCCCCATTCATTCTTTCCTTAACACGGATCAATCGACCTGTCCCCTTAGCAGAAAAACAGCTCCAAAGCATGATGTTTCCACCCCCATGCTTCACAGTAGGTGTGGTGTTCTTGGGATGCAACCCAAGCAATATTCTACAACACAAATACAGTGGGGCAAAAAAGTATTTAGTCAGCCAGCGATTGTGCAAGTTCTCCCACTTCAAATGATGACAGAGGTCTGTAATTTTCATCATAGGTACACTTCAACTGTGAGAGACAGAATGTGAAAAAAAAAAATCCAGGAATTTTAAAGAATTTATTTGTAAATTATGGTGGAAAATAAGTATTTGGTCAACCATTCAAAGCTCTCACTGATGGAAGGAGGTTTTGGCTCAAAATCTCACGATACATGGCCCCATTCATTCTTTCCTTAACACGGATCAATCGTCCTGTCCCCTTAGCAGAAAAACAGCCCCAAAGCATGATGTTTCCACCCCCATGCTTCACAGTAGGTGTGGTGTTCTTGGGATGCAACTCAGTATTCTTCTTCATCCAAACACGACCAGTTGGGTTTATACCAAAAAGTTTTATTTTGGTTTCATCTGACCACATGACATTCTCCAAAACCTCTGCTGTATCATCCATGTATCCATTTTGGTTAGGGGTGTAACGGTACGTGTATTTGTATTGAACCGTTTCGGTACGGGGGTTTTGGTTCGGTGCGGAGGAATACCGAACGAGTTCCACACGAACATATGAAGTCGCCGCCTATGCTAAAGTCTTAACAAGCTGCTCCGCTCCGTTCTGCCTCTGTCTGTACACAGCACCCTGCATTGTCCCGCCCACACAACCATCTGATTGGTTACATACAAAGCCAATCAGCAATGTCGATGTCGAGCAGATAGGTCTTTAGCAGGGGAACAACTCACCCTCCCCAAATTATATTCCAAGTGAACCACTTTCTAAACATCACTATGAGCCCGTTGACCTTCTAGAAACAAACTGCATCTCAGCTCACTCGCAACGCGAGTGTGTGTGTGCGCACGTGTGTGTGCGTGTGTTACGGACAGTGTTGATTGAAGTGTGTTGAAGCAGCAAAAAACTGTAAAGAATCTGGGTATTATCTTCGACCCAACTCTCTCCTTTGAGGCACACATTAAAAGCGTTACTAAAACGGCCTTCTTTCATCTCCGTAATATCGCTAAAATTTGCTCCATTTTGTCCACTAAAGACGCCGAGATCATTATCCATGCGTTTGTTACGTCTCGTCTCGATTACTGTAACGTATTATTTTCGGATCTCCCCATGTCTAGCATTAAAAGATTACAGTTGGTACAAAATGCGGCTGCTAGACTTTTGACAAGAACAAGAAAGTTTGATCACATTACGCCTGTACTGTATATACCTTTATATACATATATACATACATATATACCTATACTGTATATACCTTTATATACATATATACATACATATATACCTATACTGTATATACCTTTATATACATATATACATACATATATACCTATACTGTATATACCTTTATATACATATATACATACATATATACCTATACTGGCTCACCTGCACTGGCTTCCTGTGCACTTAAGATGTGACTTTAAGGTTTTACTAATTACGTATAAAATACTACACGGTCTAGCTCCAGCCTATCTTGCCGATTGTATTGTACCGTATGTCCCGGCAAGAAATCTGCGTTCAAAAGACTCCGGCTTATTAGTGATTCCTAGAGCCCAAAAAAAGTCTGCGGGCTATAGAGCGTTTTCCGTTCGGGCTCCAGTACTCTGGAATGCCCTCCCGGTAACAGTTAGAGATGCTACCTCAGTAGAAGCACTTAAGTCTCACCTTAAAACTCATTTGTATACTCTAGCCTTTAAATAGACCTCATTTTTAGACCAGTTGATCTGCCGCTTTTTTTCTTTCTCCTATGTCCCCCCCTCCCTTGTGGAGGGGGTCCGGTCCGATGACCATGGATGAAGTACTGGCTGTCCAGAGTCGAGACCCAGGATGGACCGCTTGTCGGGACCCAGGATGAACCGCTCGCCTGTATCGGTTGGGGACATCTCTACGCTGCTGATCCGCTTGAGATGGTTTCCTGTGGACGGGACTCTCGCTGCTGTCTTGGATCCGCTTTGAACTGAACTCTCGCGGCTGTGTTGGAACCACTATGGATTGAACTTTCACAGTATCATGTTAGACCCGCTCGACATCCATTGCTTTCGGTCCCCTAGAGGGGGGGGGGGGTTGCCCATATCTGAGGTCCTCTCCAAGGTTTCTCATAGTCAGCATTGTCACTGGCGTCCCACTGGATGTGAATTCTCCCTGCCCACTGGGTGTGAGTTTTCCTTGCCCTTTTGTGGTTTCTTCCGAGGATGTTGTAGTCGTAATGATTTGTGCAGTCCTTTGAGACATTTGTGATTTGGGGCTATATAAATAAACATTGATTGATTGATTGAAAAAAGGACATTATATTAAATGAAGAGTTTCTGTCTCTGATAGTGTATAAAATAATTCAAGTGCATCATAAAGTCTACATAACTCCACGGTGGTCAGGGATGAATTTTCAGCTATAGTTACATGAATCATTAGTAATGTAGCAGCCTAGTTTTGAATAGCAGGGTCCCTGCTATCACATGTTGATACATTTACATAATAAACAATCTTCTACAGGCTTCCCCAATGCTGTAATAAATTAAGCATGATGAGTTGACTTGAAACTGTTTAATGTTGCACTTTTTATATGTAGAAGAAATGTTGTGTAATTTTTTTTCATCTAAGCAACAACTTGAGACAGTTTAATGTGGATTAACGTGGGCAGAATTATTGTAGTGTTCCCAATGTTAAAAGGATAAAGCCATTGTTTACATATTTGGTAAATAAATAACCAACATTTTTTTATTTTGTTGTTTTCTTACTGTACCGAAAATGAACCGAACCGTGACCTCTAAACCGAGGTACGTACCGAACCGAAATTTTTGTGTACCGTTACACCCCTAATTTTGGTATAAACTCATCTCGTCATGTTTGGAAGAAGAAGAATACTGAGTTGCATCCCAAGAACACCACACCTACTGTGAAGCATGGGAGTGGAAACATCATGCTTTGGGGCTGTTTTTCTGCTAAGAGGACAGGACGATTGATCCGTGTTAAGGAAAGAATGAATGGGGCCATGTATCGTGAGATTTTGAGCCAAAACCTCCTTCCATCAGTGAGAGCTTTGAATGGTTGACCAAATACTTTACAAATAAATTCTTTAAAATTCCTACAATGTGAATTCCTGGATTTTTTTTTCACATTCTGTCTCTCACAGTTGAAGTGTACCTATGATGAAAATTACAGACCTCTGTCATCATTTTGAGTTGGAGAACTTGCACAATCGCTGGCTGACTAAATACTTTTTTGCCCCACTGTACAACCTGTTCAGTGTCCTTGTGGCTAGAGCAGTGGTTCTTAACCTTGTTGGAGGTATCGAACCCCACCAGTTTCATATGTGCATTCGCCGAACCCTGCTTTAGTGATTTTTATTTTTATTTTTTCAAATTCAAGACAAAGTTGTATGTTTTTTACTGGTGCACAAAATGAACCATGCATGAACATCACCTTGTTCAAAGAACAAAACCAACACAGTGCATGAACCCACAACTAATTACACATCTGCAAATCAGATGGAACGTTAGAGGGAACATTGTTTAGGAGTATGCATAATACGCTGATAGGGAAAAGTTTGTATTTACACGATGAGTCAGGTGTGTTTTGAACTCCGCCAAACCCCTGAGGCCGACTCACCGAACCCCTAGGGTTGGATCGAACCCAGGTTAAGAACCACTGGGTTACAGTATCCGCCCTGAGATTGGTAGGTCATGAGTTGAAACCATCCATCCATCCATCCATCATCTTCCGCTTATCCGAGGTCGGGTCGCGGGGGCAACAGCCTAAGCAGGGAAACCCAGACTTCCCTCTCCCCAGCCACTTCGTCTAGCTCTTCCCGGGGGATCCCGAGGCGTTCCCAGGCCAGCCGGGAGACATAGTCTTCCCAACGTGTCCTGGGTCTTCCCCGTGGCCTCCTACCGGTTGGACGTGCCCTAAACACCTCCCTAGGGAGGCGTTCGGGTGGCATCCTGACCAGATGCCCGAACCACCTCATCTGGCTCCTCTCCATGTGGAGGAGCAGCGGCTTTACTTTGAGTTCCTCCCGGATGGCAGAGCTTCTCACCCTATCTCTAAGGGAGAGACCCGCCACACGGCGGAGGAAACTCATTTGGGCCGCTTGTACCCGTGATCTTATCCTTTCGGTCATGACCCAAAGCTCATGACCATAGGTGAGGATGGGAACGTAGATCGACCGGTAAATTGAGAGCTTTGCCTTCCGGCTCAGCTCCTTCTTCACCACAACGGATCGATACAACGTCCGCATTACTGAAGACGCCGCACCGATCCGCCTGTCGATCTCACCATCCACTCTTCCTTCACTCGTGAACAAGACTCCTAGGTACTTGAACTCCTCCACTTGGGGCAGGGTCTCCTCCCCAACCCGGAGATGGCACTCCACCCTTTTCCGGGCGAGAACCATGGACTCGGACTTGGAGGTGCTGATTCTCATTCCGGTCGCTTCACACTCGGCTGCGAACCGATCCAGCGAGAGCTGAAGATCCCGGTCAGATGAAGCCATCAGGACCACATCATCTGCAAAAAGCAGAGACCTAATCCTGCGGTCACCAAACCGGAACCCCTCAACGCCTTGACTGCGCCTAGAAATTCTGTCCATAAAAGTTATGAACAGAATCGGTGACAAAGGACAGCCTTGGTGGAGTCCAACCCTCACTGGAAATGTGTCCGACTTACTGCCAGGAAGTTCATACCAAAGACTATAAAAATGGGAGCCATTACCTCCCTGTATGACACTCAGCATCAAAGGTTGGAATTGGGGGTTAAATCACCAGAAATTATTCCCGGGCTCCCCTCACCTCCCAGGGGGTGATCAAGGGTGATGTGTCAAAATGCAGGAAATAGTTTCGCCACACCTAGTGTGTGTGTGACAATCATTGGTACTTTAACTTTTAACTTAACAACGTAGAAACATCATTTTTGACGTTTATTCAATGTCAGGTTGTGACGCTGAGTCGACTTTTAAAATGTGGTCATTTCCCAACCATCAATGTACTCAGTTTACAAATGCAACTATTTTGTAACTTTGTTTCAAAGTCAGTTTTAGTTGACTTTTATGTGTAATCAACGTTGCATCGATGTCTTGCGCCTGCTGAGGTAGACACTTTACCATATAACCTTAATGTCTGTTTTCTTATTTGATAAAGTTTCTACGAACCCCCTTTCCATACGAGTTGGGAAATTGTGTTAGATGTAAATATAAATGGAATACAATTATTTACAAATCCTTTTCAACCCATATTCAATTGAATGCACTACAAAGACAACATATTTGATGTTCAAACTCATAAACTTTTTTTTTTCTTTCCAAATAATAATTAACTTAGAATTGTATGGCTGCAACACGTGCCAAAGTAGTTGGGAAAGGGCATGTTCACCACTGTGTTACGTCACCTTTTCTTTTGACAACACTCAATAAACGTTTGGGAACTGAGGAAAGTAATTGTTGAAGCTTTGAAAGTGGAATTCTTTCTCATTCTTGTTTTATGTAGAGCTTAATCAATCAATCAATTAATCAATGTTTATTTATATAGCCCCAAATCACAAATGTCTCAAAGGACTGCACAAATCATTACGACTACAACATCCTCGGAAGAACCCACAAAAGGGCAAGGAAAACTCACACCCAGTGGGCAGGGAGAATTCACATCCAGTGGGACGCCAGGGACAATGCTGACTATGAGAAACCTTGGAGAGGACCTCAGATGTGGGCAACCCCCCCCCTCTAGGGGACCGAAAGCAATGGATGTCGAGCGGGTCCAACATGATACTGTGAAAGTTCAATCCATAGTGGCTCCAAGACAGCAGCGAGAGTCCCGTCCACAGGAATTCATCTCAAGCGGATCAGCAGCGTAGAGATGTCCCCAACCGATACAGGCGAGCGGTCCATCCTGTTCAACAGTCCGGGGTCTTGTTGTCGTATTTTAGGCTTCATAATGCGCCACACATTTTCCATGGGAGACATGTCTGGACTGCAGGCGGGCCAGGAAAGTACCCGCACTCTTTTACTACGAAACCACGCTGTTGTAACACGTGGCTTGGGATTGTTTTGCTGAAATAAGCAGGGGCGTCCATGATAACGTTGCTTGGATGACAACATATGTTGCTCCAAAACCTGTATGGACCTTTCAGCATTAATGGTGCCTTCACAGATGTGTAAGTTACCCATGCCTTGGGCACTAATACACCCCCATACCATCACAGATGCTGGCTTTTGAACTTTGTGCCTATAACAATCCGGATGGTTCTTTTCTTCTTTGTTCCAGAGGACACGACGTCCACAGTTTCCAAAAATAATTTGAAACATGGACTCGTCAGACCACAGAACACTTTTCCACTTTGCAACAGTCCATCTTAGATGAATTTGGGCCCAGCGAAGCCGGCAGCGTTTCTGGGTGTTGTTGATAAATGGCTTTCTATTTGCATAGTAGAGTTTTAACTTGCACTGACAGATGTAGCAACGAACTGTAGTTACTGACAGTGGTTTTCTGAAGTGTTCCTGAGCCCATGTGGTGATATTCTATACACACTGATGTCACTTTTTGATGCAGTACCGCCTGAGGGATCAAATGTCCGTAAGATCATCGCGTACGTGCAGTGATTTCTCCAGATTCTCTGAACCTTTTGATGATATCACGGACCGTAGATGGTAAAATCCCTACATTCCTTGTAATTACTCGTTAAGAAATGTTGTTATTAAACTGAGCATTTCATGGAAGCTGCTTTTATTCCCAATCATGGCACCCACCTGTTCCCAATTAGCCTGCACTCCATTAATGGTGCCTTCACAGATGTGTAAGTTACCCATGCCTTGGGCACTAATACACCCCCATACCATCACAGATGCTGGCTTTTGAAATTTGCACCTATAACAATCCGAATGGTTATTTTCTTCTTTGTTCCAGAGGACACCACGGCCACAGTTTCCAAATATAATTTAAAATGTGGACTCGTCAGACCACAGAACACTTTTCCACTTTGCATCAGTCCATCTTAGATGAGCTCGGGCCCAGCCAAGCCGGCGGCGTTCCTGGGGGTTGTTGATAAATGGCTTTCGCTTTGCATAGTAGAGTTTTAACTTGCACTTACAGAAGTAGCGACCAACTGTAGTTACTGACAGTGGTTTTATAAAGTGTTCCTGAGCCTCTGTGGTGATATCCTTTACACACTGATGTCGGTTTTTGATGCAGTACCGCCTGAGGGGTCAAAAGTCCTTAATATCATCGCTTACGTGCAGTGATTTCTCCAGATTCTCAGAACCTTTTGATGATTTTACGGACCGTAGATGGTAAAATCCCTAAATTCCTTGCAATAGCTCGTTGAGAAATGTTGTTCTAAAACTGTTCGACAATTTGTTTACAAAGTGGTGACCCTCGCCCCATCCTTGTTTGTGAATTACTTAGCATTTCATGGAAGCTGCTTTTGTACCCAATCATGGCACCCACCTGTTCCCAATTAGCCTGCACACCTGTGGGATGTTGCAAATAAGTGTTTGATGAGCACTCCGCAACTTTATCAGAATTTATTGCCACCTTTCCCAACTTCTTTGTCACGTGTTGCAGGGATAAAATTATAAAGTTTATGATTATTTGCACAAAAAAAAATATGTTAATCAGTTTGAACATCAAATATGTTGTCTTTGTAGCATATTCAACTGAATATGGCTTGAAAAGGATTTGCAAATCATTGTATTCTGTTTATATTTACATCTAACACAATTTCCCAACTCATATGGAAACGAGGGTTTGTATTTAATACAGAGCGTATACCTCCAAACTTCTTCTTCCAGTTGCAGGGGATCTTGCAGCGCTGCGTCTTGATGGTCTGCTTGCAGTCGGTGCCGGTGCGTGTCCCCTCGCGGGTGCCCAGGCCGCAGTCGCCCTCGTTGGCCACGCAGACGCTCCACTGCCACTCGCCGCAGTCCGACTTGCGCTCCTTCTTGCCTGCACAGACGGCAACAGCGGGGCTGACAACAGGAGCGTTTAAGAGTACAGCATTGTGTCGCTTTGATGCTAATTCGACATGCAAATGAAGCTTTGCGGCGGAATATGAATCATCTTTAATTTGCCCGAGTGGGATGATCCCACTTAGCTGCCTTTTTCTTGCAGGCTATTTGTTTTGAACTCAATCCTCAAAGGAGACACAATTACTCCACTCCCAACATCTGTTTATGGTAATGATATTTTACTCCACTTGTGTTGCTGTTTAACATAAGCAAGCATTTTAGGGAAATAAAATGTGTGCAACTTTGCTTGTCCGCAGCAGAGCAGGAATATGACTCAGCAGAAAATACGAGTTTGAGTTTATTTGGAACATGCATACAATTACAACATGATGCATCATTATTTCAAGTCTCTCTTCTCAACATGTTCAAAAAAAGGGTAGGAAGAAGGAGTTTATTCAGTCCTACCCCTTTTCCTTTACATACCACACTTTTGTTAACTTCCTTTTCTCAATTTATTCACTGTACACTCCATAAAGGCCTACTGAAATGAGATTTTCTTATTTAAACGGGGATAGCAGGTCCATTCTATGTCTCATACTTGATCATTTCGCCATATTGCCATATTTTTGCTGAAAGGATTTAGTCGAGAACATCGACGATAAAGTTCACAACTTTTGGTCGCTAATAAAAAAGCCTTGCCTGTACCGGAAGTAGCAGACCATGTGCACGTGACGTCACGGGTTGTGGAGCTCCTCACATCTGAACATTGTTTACAATCATGGCCACCAGCAGCGAGAGCGATTCGGACCGAGAAAGCGACAATGTAGCGGAAGAGTGGCCGTGCACAACCCGAGGGTCCCCGGTTCAAATCCCACCTAGTACCAACCTCGTCACGTCCGTTGTGTCCTGAGCAAGACACTTCACCCTTGCTCCTGATGGGTGCTGATTGGCGCCTTGCATGGCAGCTCCCTCCATCAGTGTGTGAATGTGTGTGTGAATGGGTAAATGTGGAAGTAGTGTCAAAGCGCTTTGAGTACCTTGAAGGTAGAAAAGCGCTATACAAGTACAACCCATTTATTTATTTAATTTGAGTAAGGATGAAAGATTCTTGGATGAGGATAATGAGAGTGAAGAAAAATAAAAGGCGATTGCAGTGGGAGCGATTCAGATGTTATTAGACACATTTACTAGGATAATTCTGGAAAATCCCTTATCTGCTTATTGTGTTACTAGTGTTTTAGTGAGATTATATCGTACCTGAAAGTCGGAGGGGTGTGGCCACGGGTGTGGTGACCGCCTGTGTCTCTGAGGAAAGCCACGCAGCTGGAGCAGGGCGCAAGCGCCGCTGATGTCTACGATAATCGCCGACTTATTACCACAATTCTCTCACCGAAATGTTTCGTCAACAAAATTAACACTGGCGCAAACTCCACAGATCTCCGGTAAGAGGCGACTTTTTAACACAATTTTCTCACCGAAACCTGCCTGTTGACAAGTGGTCGGGATCCATGTTCGCTTGTCCGCTCTGATCCATAGTAAAGCTTCACCTTTGGGGATTTTAAACAAGGAATCACCGTGTGTTTGTGTGGCTAAAGGCAGCTGCAATATATGAGGGGCCGTTAGGGACATTATTCAGAATGACCTCTTACATACACTTATTGAAATGCTCTCACATAAACAACTGAGGGGCTTCACGGTGGCAGAGGGGTTAGTGCGTCTACCTCACAATACGTAGGTCCTGCAGTCCAGGGTTCAAATCCAGGCTCGGGATCTTTCTGTGTGGAGTTTGCATGTTCTCCCCGTGACTGTGTGGGTTCCCTCCGGGTACTCCGGCTTCCTCCCACTTCCAAAGACATGCACCTGGGGATAGGCCCCTCCCACCTCCAAAGACATGCACCTGGGGATAAGCCCCTCCCACCTCCAAAGACATGCACCTGGGGATAGGCCCCTCCCACCTCCAAAGACATGCACCTGGGGATAGGTTGATTGGCAACACTAAATGGTCCCTAGTGTGTGAATGTGAGTGTGAATGTTGTCTGTCTATCTGTGTTGGCTCTGTGATGAGGTGGCGACTTGTCCAGGGTGTACACCGCCTTCCGCTCAATTGTAGCTGAGATAGGCACCAGCGCCCCCCGCGAGCCCAAAGGGAATAAGCGGTAGGAAATGGATGGATGGATGGATTACCCAAATGCAGCTGAGATTGGCTACAGCACCCCCGCGATCCAAAATTGGAGTTACGGGGAGCGCTGGTGCCTAGCTCAGCTACAACCGGGCGGAAGGCGGTGTACACCCTGGACAAGTCGCCACCTCATCGCAGGGCGCGTGTCTGATATAATCCATCCTAAATGTATTTTTGTATTATATCTTCTAATTAATGGCAGTGTCTGATACCATTTATACTAAATGTATTTATGCATAATATTCTCCAATAAAATTCCAGTGTTTGATATAATTTATCCTCATTTTTTTATTACGATGTAATGAATACCAGTGTCAGACATTTGATCTTAAATGTATTATATAATCTAATTAATGGCAGTGTCTGATAATATTCATACTAAAATCATGTAAGTATCATACTATCCAATGAATCCCAGTGTCTGATATCATTTGTCCTAGGACAGGGGTCGGCAACCCGCGGCTCAGCTGCATAATCGCCGACCACCCCGATCGTTTCGGGGGGTTTCCGGATTTTGATGCCTCTCCCGGAAATCACCCGGGGTTAACATTCTCCGATTTTCACTCGGACTACAATATAGAGGGCGTGCCGTGATGGCTTTACTTTGAATGTCCTCTACAACACGTCATAGCGCCCGCTTTTACACCATGCTATCTGCTTGCTTGTCGGACGCATGCATTTCGATGCTTCTATCGTCACACGTCACGTACGAGATTGCAAGGCATACATGGTCAACAGCTATACAGGTTACACTGAAGGTTGTGATACAAACAACTTTAACACTCTTACTAATATGCGCCACACCGTGAACCCACACCAAACAAGAATAACAAACACATTTCGGGAGAACATCCGCACTGTGACACATTATAAACGCAACATAACAAATACCCAGAATCCCACGCATCCATGACTATTCTTGGCTATATCATACACCCCGCTTCTCCAACCCCGCCCACCTCAACCGACGCACGGAGGGGCGCGGGGTTTGGTGCTAGCGGGGTGTATAATATAGCCAAGAAGAGTCATGGATGCGTGGGATTCTGGGTAATTGTTATGTTGCGTTTATAACGTGTTACAGTGCGGATGTTCTTCCTAAATGTGTTTGTCATTCTTATTTGGTGTGGGTTCACGGTGTGGCGCATATTAGTAAGAGTGTTAAAGTTGTTTGTATCAAAACCTTCAGTGTAACCTGTATGGCTGTTGACTACATGCCTTGCAGTCGTGTACGTGTATCTGCGGAAGCCACACACGACATGTTACTGGGCTGGCACGCTGTTGGTACATGTTGGCAATGGCTTCATAGCACGCCCTCATTATTGTTAACTGAGTGGCCATCAGCAGATATTCGCAAGAATGGTTGCGGCTATCATTGTTTTCTTAATTTTGGGAAATGGGCCAAAATGGCTCTTTGAGTGGTAAAGGTTGCCGACCCCTGTCCTAGGATAATCTACATTTTATATTATCTAATGAAAGCCAATGTCAGATATCATTTAGCCTACGTTTATGTATGTTTTACAGTATATTATCCAATGAATGCCATAATGTCTGATACCGTTTATCCTAAATTCATGCATGTGCCAGTGAATGATGAATGCACGAGTGTCTGATATCTTTGGATTGTGCTGACTCAAGTGGTTTATTATTATCTAATTAACACCACTAAGTGAACAAAGTATCAGTCATTAAAAGGTCATGAAGAAAGGGTAAGATTAGAATAACTCGACTTCTTCCTACGCCTTTTCAGACATGTTGTATAACGTGATTAAACACGTGCTGTTCTCTCCGGAGGGTTTTTAGCACGCTTCCTATAAATAAAACACAACAGTGTTTTCGTACAAATGTGGCGGTTGTTTCCTTGCCTTGTTTCTCAGACTTGCCGCCCTCGGCCGCCATGGCCGTCAGCACCAGCACGGCCATCATGGCCGCCCGCGTCCATTGCTTTTGCACATACATCCTGCAAAAAAACACATTTTTAGACAATTTATTGGAATTAACCAGATTTCTAAAGTCAATACATATTACATGAACAGATTAATAATGACAAAACAAATATTGTACTAAAAATAATAGACATATTTTTTTAAGTAAGCATTCATTGAAAGCATCACTAATATATTCAACATGTTTTATTTATTATGAACTTCAAAATGTGTACTCTTTGCAAATAAATATTATAATGTAATAACTAGATGAGGCAATTCCTGAAGGAATTGCGTGTGAATGCTCCAATGCGGAATTTGAACTGAAATCCTGGAATTTTTATTTTTTTTATTTTTTAATCAGAGCGCACAATTCCCAAAGAGGCTGAATATTTTGAAGATGGAACAGTTGGAATCATATGAAAAGTGTGGGAGTTGTAGAACTTTGAAGAACCTCCCATTGATTACAATGGGAATTTCTCAAAAATTTGGGAATTTTGAAAAAAGCGGGATTTTTCTTTCTTTTTTTTTTTTTTTTTTGAAAATGGTAAAAAAAAACCCAAAAAAATACTTGAATGGTCTGAATGAGGTAAAATGGTTGGTGTTGGAATAGTTCAAATCGGTCGAGAAATGTCGAAGTAGAAACGTGTTGGAATTTCGGAAAAACCAGGAATTTTTCCTGTTCAAAAAACAACTTTGTTTTTTGTCCTGATTAAGAGGAATGTTGGGACGGTGGAACAGTTTAAATTTGGTATCGGTCTGCCGATATTATCGGCCGATAAATGTTTTAAAATGTAATATCGGAATTTATCGGTATCGGTTTAAAAATTTAAAATGTATGACTTTTTAAAATGCCGCTGTGTACACAGACATAGGGAGGAGTACAAAGCAACAATAAACCTTAAAGGTACTTTCTTTACGTGCCGGCCCTGTCACATAATATCTGCGGCTTTTCACACACACAAGTAAATGCAAGGCATACTTAGTCAACAGCCATACAGGTCACACTGAGGGTGGCCGTATAAACAACTTTAACACTGTTACAAATATGCGCCACACTGTGAACCCACACCAAACAAGAATGACAAACACATTTCGGGGGAACATCCGCACCGTAATACAACATAAACAAACCAGAACAAATACCCAAGAACCCCTTGCAGCACTAACTCTTCCAGGACGCTACAATATACACCACCCCTCTACCCCCGAATCCCCCTCCAACTGCCCTGCCCACCTCAACCACCTCATGCTCTCTCAGGGAGAGCATGTCCCAAATTCCAAGCTGATGTTTTGAGGCATGTTAAAAAAAAAAATGTATATTGTGACTTTCCATAACTTAAGCTAATTTATTTTGTAAAACCTTGTTACATTGTTTAATGCAGTGGTTCTTAACCGTGTTGGAGGTACTGAACCCCACCATTTTCAAATGCGAATTCACCGAACCGTAATCATAAAATGATATTATTATATTAAAGAAATACTAATGAAGTTATATTTTAGAAACTGAAAGTTACAGGAATGTACAGTACACATAATCCCATGTTTACATCTCATTGTGCAACATGTGACTGTTTTAGTGCAGGGGTGTCAAACTCAAATACAGAGTGGGCCAACATTTTAAAGTGAACAAAGCCGCGGGCCAAGGTTGAACAAATTAACCTTTTAAGAGGACCCAAACAGGTTTTGCATTGAATATTGAACAAGCTAGGGAGTGGGGTTTGGTGGTAGCGTGGGATAAAAGTTAGTGGGGCGCTGGGGTTCTGGGTATTTCTTCTGTTGTATTTATGTTGTGTTACGGTGCGGATGTTCTCCCGAAATGTGTTTGTCATTCTTGTTTGGTGTGGGTTCACAGTGTGGCGCATATTTGTAACAGTGTTAAAGTTGTTTCTACGGCCACCCTCAGTGTGACCTGTATGGCTGTTGACCAAGTATGACTTGCATTCACTTATGTGTGTGTAAAATCCGTAAATATTGTGTGAATTTGGCCCGTGTTTTATTGGAAACTAAATGCGATATCTGAAAGGGGTACACATTGTTTCCGAAGCAGGACCCCCCACCCAAACATATAATACTCGTACACAGCTCATGAAAAACAATATGTTATAGTCCTTTTAAGTGCGACAAAACACTTATATTGCAAAATAATATCATGGGAATGACTGCTGTCTTTTGATTATAATAATACAACATTGAACTTGTTATGATGTGGCTCACATGCGCTCCACTCAAGTTTTTGCGTTTGCTCACAAATATGGAAAATTAGAGGGAACATTTTCAGGGGGTATCCATGATACGCCGAGAGGGACAAGTTTTTATTTACACGATGAGTCGGGTGTGTCTTGCTCTGCCGAACCCCTGAGGCCGACTCACCGAAGCCCTAGGATTCAATCAAACCCAGGTTAAGAGCCACTGGTTTAATGCATCCAGCAGGGCATCACAACTAAATTAGGCATAATAATGTGTTAATTCCATCCATCATCCATCTTCTTCCGCTTATCCGAGGTCGGGTCACGGGGGCAACAGCCTAAGCAGGGAAACCCAGACTTCCCTCTCCCCAGCCACTTCGTCTAGCTCTTCCCGGGGGATCCCGAGGCGTTCCCAGGCCAGCCGGGAGACATAGTCTTCCCAACGTGTCCTGGGTCTTCCCCGTGGCCTCCTACCGGTTGGACGTGCCCTAAACACCTCCCTAGGGAGGCGTTCGGGTGGCATCCTGACCAGATGCCCGAACCACCTCATCTGGCTCCTCTCCATGTGGAGGAGCAGCGGCTTTACTTTGAGTTCCTCCCGGATGGCAGAGCTTCTCACCCTATCTCTAAGGGAGAGACCTGGAAACTCATTTGGGCCGCTTGTACCCGTGATCTTATCCTTTCGGTCATGACCCAAAGCTCATGACCATAGGTGAGGATGGGAACGTAGATCGACCGGTAAATTGAGAGCTTTGCCTTCCGGCTCAGCTCCTTCTTCACCACAACGGATCGGTACAACGTCCGCATTACTGAAGACGCCGCACCGATCCGCCTGTCGATCCCACCATCCACTCTTCCCTCACTCGTGAACAAGACTCCTAGGTACTTGAACTCCTCCACTTGGGGCAGGGTCTCCTCCCCAACCCGGAGATGGCACTCCACCTTTTTTCTGGGAGAGAACCATGGACTCGGACTTGGAGGTGCCGATTCTCATTCCGGCCGCTTCACACTCGGCTGCGAACCGATCCAGTGAGAGCTGAAGATCCCGGCCAGATGAAGCCATCAGGACCACATCATCTGCAAAATGCAGAGAACTAATCCCGCGGCCACCAAACCGGAACCCCTCAACGCCTTGACTGCGCCTAGAAATTCGGTCCATAAAAGTTATGAACAGAATGGGTGACAAAGGACAGCCTTGGCGGAGTCCAACCCTCACTGGAAATGTGTTCGACTTACTGCCGGCAATGCGGACCAAGCTCTGACACTGATCATACAGGGACCGGACTGCCACAATAAGACAGTCCGGTACCCCATACTCTCTGAGCACTCCCCACAAGACTTCCCGAGGGACACGGTCCAATGCCTTCTCCAAGTCCACAAAGCACATGTAGACTGGTTGGGCAAACTCCCATGCACCCTCAAGAACCCTGCCGAGAGTATAGAGCTGGTCCACAGTTCCACGACCAGGACGAAAACCACACTGTTCCTCCTGAATCCGAGGTTGGACTATCCGACGTAGCCTCCTCTCCAGTACACCTGAATAAACCTTACCGGGAAGGCTGAGGAGTGTGATCCCACGATAGTTGGAACACACCCTCCGGTCCCCCTTCTTAAAGAGAGGAACCACCACCCCGGTCTGCCAATCCAGAGGCACCGCCCCCGATGTCCACGCGATGCTGCAGAGTCTTGTCAACCAAGAGAGCCCCACAGCATCTACAGCCTTAAGGAACTCGGGCGGATCTCATCCACCCCTGGGGCCTCGCCACCGAGGAGCTTTTAAAACTACCTTAGCAACCTCAGCCCCAGAAATAGGAGTGTCCACCACAGACTCCCCAGGCAATGCTTCCTCATAGGAAGACGTGTTAATTCCACTACTGTATATATCGGTATCGGTAATTAAGAGTTGGACAATATCGGGATATCGGATATCGGCAATAAAAGCCATTATCAGACATGTCTAGTTGAAATGCGTTAAAAAATGTGGAAGGAGTAGTCAACAGAAAAAAGGGTGGAAATAGGGCTTTGGAATACCAGGAATTCTGGAAAATCCTGGATTTGCTTTTAGCTTGGAAAAAAAGGTCGTTTAAATTTCCAGACTGGTGGAATGGTTTGAATCGGTTGAAAAATTTAGAAATAGTGTAAGTTTGAAAAATGGCCAATTCACTTTGATTGGTAAAAATGTCCCGGAAAACCTGGAATTATGGGAAATCTGGGATTTTTTGGAAATGGTCAAGGATGAACAGTTTGAAGTTGGAATAGTTTGAATCGGGTAAAAAATGTGAAAGGAGAAGCGCGACAAATCTGGAGAAGAAGAAGAAGAAGTTGAAGAAGTTTAATAAATAGATTAATTTTGATGTCGAAACCCATATGTGTGAATGCTTTGGAGCGTTCACCTATTAATGATTTGTTCATTTAGGTTTAAAAACCACAAGGGAGTTTAGCAGACAGTCATTTTCCTTCCTTAAAGTTGCAGCAAAATTACTTTAGATCTCTGCAAGTTAAGACGTTTCATCCATCCTGAGAAGAATGGATAAATAAATAAGAATCCCGTTGTCACGCTGCAGGGAAAGTAGGCAGACGGCGGTGTCACTTTTGATTAAAGGTACGTCGACTCGGAGCAGTGATGAATTTCCATTAACTTTGACACTTTGATCGGAGCTGAGGTTTGATCGGTGTCTCGCTTGAAGGCCGTAATGAGTTGTTAAACTTGTGATTTGATGCAAACGCCAGGATTAATTGCCACTTTTTTCATACGGGGAGACGTCTCGGAGCAAAGAAGACGGCATGAAAGGGATAGTATTCGTTTTTTTTAACAAGATGAGACGCCGTCTGGGGTCACTCTGGGGACGTTGAGCCGGGACTTCGTTATAAATGTCCTGCGAGAGACGACAATGTCGCTTGGGTCTTTCTCCAGAGCGACTTGGAGTGCTCCAATTAGAGATGTCTGATGTCTGATGTTACCATGATAGCTATGACATTAGCTAGCTTCATCATTATAATTACTGCGAACTTGTTTCACTGTTAGCATAATACAAACGAAATTAGCTGGCGACCCCGAAAGGGACGCGTGGTAGAGAATGGATGGATGGATGGATGTTACCATGATAGCTATGACGTTAGCTAGCTTCATCGTTATAATTACTGCTATGTTAACTTGTTTTACTGTTAGCAAAATATAAACAAAATTAGCTACAATGGTAACGTAAAACTAGCTAATGTTGTTTAATATTATGCTAACAGTGAAGCAAGCTAACATTACAGCTATAACGGTAGCATTAAACTAGCTAATGTTGTTTATATTATGCTAACACTGAAACAAGTTAACATTATAGTAATTATATTGGTGAAGCTAGTTAACATCATAGCTACAATGGTAACGTAAAACTAGCTAATGTTGTTTATATTATGCTTACAGTGAAACAAGTAAATATCATAGTAATTATAACAGTGAAGCTAGCTAACATCACAGCTATAATTGCATGTTAGCCAGCTAAAACAGCAGCCACAATGCTAAAAAAGATTAATCCAGCTAACTAAGGAAGCCAACTAACATTGTAGTTATTATGCTAATAGTAAAACCAGATTGCGTCATAGTTATTTTGATAACAGTGAAGCTAGCTAACATCACAGTTAATATGCCAACAATAAAGCCAGCTAAAATAACAGCTACAGTGCTTGTATGCCAGATTACACTGCGGCTATAAGGCTAACTTTAATACCAGCTAACATCGCGGCTATAACGCTAAATTTTGAAGCCGGCTAACAGTGAAGTCCAACATTGTCTCTTGAAGTACACGACTCAAGTGTATGTAAAACAAGAGTATAAAGAAGTCATACTGTTCCATTACCTTTGTTCATATTACTGTCACTACTCAACTGCCAAAGAAATGTAAACACCTTAATATTTGTTGTTTCCTATACTGTACATACTGTATATACTGTTATACTATCTGACCTTGCACTGGTACTGTATTTTACTGCTGTACTTCTAATTGTACTGATACTTGTTGCGGCACACGCGCAGTCTGCGTCTTCCTCCGCTGCGAGACCGCCCAGAGGACCTGCGGACACGCTAAGCGCAGCACGCCCACGCAGCTACAAGCCTGCACACCATGAGTCAATCTGCACACCTGCAATTGATGAGGGCGAGCTGACTATAGGGACCAGTGGACCCAAGGATCGGCGCGGGAACTTAGTTTTTCCATAATGTACCGTAAGCGACTGCTTGATGCGCTATTCTTGTTTCCTCTCCGAGGCTTGACTTGTCTCTTGTCTTCTCCCGTGTCCCCGCAGTACCATCCAGTGCCTGCAAAGTGAGTTGTGCGTCTCACTTTTCCCCGGATCTCCGTCTTTCTCTGACTGCCTCCTTCGTTCCTCGACCCCACTTCCGCCCCTGAACAATCCTGCCTGTATCGCCCTTGTCTGACAACACCGCGTCTCCAACACTTATGGTAAAACGTTTCAATTAAATACTTCACATAGTCTTACACCTTACACACTCTTGGGTTTTTGACACACATCATTCTATAGTTTATTAGTATTCCATCCATACATTCATCTTCTTCCGCTTATCCGAGGTCGGGTCGCGGGGGCAACAGCCTAAGCAGGGAAACCCAGACTTCCCTCTCCCCAGCCACTTCGTCTAGCTCTTCCCGGGGGATCCCGAGGCGTTCCCAGGCCAGCCGGGAGACATAGTCTTCCCAACGTGTCCTGGGTCTTCCCCGTGGCCTCCTACCGGTTGGACGTGCCCTAAACACCTCCCTAGGGAGGCGTTCGGGTGGCATCCTGACCAGATGCCCGAACCACCTCATCTGGCTCCTCTCGATGTGAAGGAGCAGCGGCTTTACTTTGAGTTCCTCCCGGATGGCAGAGCTTCTCACCCTATCTCTAAGGGAGAGGGAAACTCATTTGGGCCGCTTGTACCCGTGATCTTATCCTTTCGGTCATGACCCAAAGCTCATGACCATAGGTGAGGATGGGAACGTAGATCGACCGGTAAATTGAGAGCTTTGCCTTCCGGCTCAGCTCCTTCTTCACCACAACGGATCGGTACAACGTCCGCATTACTGAAGACGCTGCACCAATCCGCCTGTCGATCTCACGATCCACTCTTCCCCCACTCGTGAACAAGACTCTTAGGTACTTGAACTCCCCCACTTGGGGCAGGGTCTCCTCCCCAACCGGGAGATGGCATTCCACCCTTTTCCGGGCGAGAACCATGGACTCGGACTTGGAGGTGCTGATTCTCATTCCGGTCGCTTCACACTCGGCTGCGAACCGATCCATTTAGAGCTGAAGATCCCGGTCAGATGAAGCCATCAGGACCACATCATCTGCAAAAAGCAGAGACCTAATCCTGCGGTCACCAAACCGGAACCCCTCAACGCCTTGACTGTGCCTAGAAATTCTGTCCATAAAAGTTATGAACAGAATCGGTGACAAAGGACAGCCTTGACGGAGTCCAACCCTCACTGGAAATGTGTTCGACTTACTGCCGGCAATGCGGACCAAGCTCTGACACTGATCATACAGGGAACGGACCGCCACAATCAGACAGTCCGATACCCCATACTCTCTGAGCACTCCCCACAGGACTTCCCGAGGGACACGGTCCAATGCCTTCTCCAAGTCCACAAAGTACATGTAGACTGGTTGGGCAAACTCCCATGCACCCTCAAGAACCCTGCCGAGAGTATAGAGCTGGTCCACAGTTCCACGACCAGGACGAAAACCACACTGTTCCTCCTGAATCCGAGGTTCGACTATCCGACGTAGCCTCCTCTCCAGTACACCTGAATAAACCTTACCGGGAAAGCTGAGTTATTAGTATTGTTTATTATTATTAGTAGTAGTAGGAGAAGTAGGAGTATTATATACTGTATATATATATATATTTACTATTTATATAATAAATCTCTGTACACTACTGCCACCTGGTGTCCGTTTGCCGTCACTCCCCTTGCAAACCATAACAATACTTCTACCATAACTACTGTGACTTATTGTGCAACTTAATTGTCATGTAATTAATGTACATCACAGCTATTTAATTTTTTGTATTTTCTTGTATTTAGTGGATTAGATTCAGCAACTAGTGTTTGGACCCCACTGTACGCAATACAGTGGGGCAAAAAAGTATTTAGTCAGCCAGCGATTGTGCAAGTTCTCCCACTTAAAATGAGGACAGAGGTCTGTAATTTTCATCATAGGTACACTTCAACTGTGAGAGACAGAATGTGAAAAAAAAATATCCAGAAATTCACATTGTAGGAATTTTAAAGAATTTATTTGTAAATTATGGTGGAAAATAAGTATTTGGTCAACCATTCAAAGCTTTCACTGATGGAAGGAGGTTTTGGCTCAAAATCTCACGATACATGGCCCCATTCATTCTTTCCTTAACACGGATCAATCGTCCTGTCCCCTTAGCAGAAAAACAGCCCCAAAGCATGATGTTTCCACCACCATGCTTCACAGTAGGTGTGGTGTTCTTGGGATGCAACTCAGTATTCTTCTTCCTCCAAACATGACGAGTTGAGTTTATTCATCTGACCACATGACATTCTCCCAATCCTCTGCTGTATCCTCCATGTATCCATTTTGGTATAAACTCAACTCGTCGTGTTTGGAGGAAGAAGAATACTGAGTTGCATCCCAAGAACACCACACCTACTGTGAAGCATGGGGGTGCAAACATCATGCTTTGGGGCTGTTTTTCTGCTAAGGGGACAGGACGATTGATCCGTGTTAAGGAAAGAATGAATGTTGCCATGTATCGTGAGATTTTGAGCCAAACCCTCCTTCCATCCGTGAGAGCTTAGAATGGTTGACCAAATACTTTACAACTAAATTCGTTAAAATTCCTACAATGTGAATTCCTGGATTTTTTTTTCACATTCTGTCTCTCACAGTTGAAGTGTACCTATGATGAAAATTACAGACCTCTGTCATCATTTTAAGTGGGAGAACTTGCACAATCGGTGGCTGACTAAATACTTTTTTGCAGCACTGTATCTGAAGAGCATGGAAAAACACATTTCACTGTGGTGTGGTCTGCATGTGACGAATAAACTTTGAACCTTGAACCTATGAAAAATCGCTGAGAACTGGAGCGATCAAAGCTCCCATTTGCCATATCGATCTACACACCGCTGAGGTTTCACACACAATGGACTGGCGGGTTACAGCGGGGCAGAGAGCCAATAGTGGGCGGGCAACAATCAATGGAACCTCTCGTGAGTGTGTGCAAACACACACAGACACACACACACACTCACACACACACAGTGGGGAAAGAGGGAGTTGATTGACGCACGTTTATCACCGACGACCAGTTAGTGCACAAGCTAATAATAAAATATGAAAAAATGAATGTACTGATCAGGGGGTGCAAGCATGCATCAAGGTGAATCCCTCCTGCAGCCAAAATGTCGTCATTCCTGGAGGCCAATAACACATTTGGTGTTCGGCAAAGGTCAGCACAGCCAAGGGTTCCCTGCCGGAACTCTTGGGGGTCCGGAAGACGCCGCTCAGCAGGATGACAATGTGATAAGAACATGAAGACGAGGTCAACCAAGCACTTAGCAGCGTCTCCCATGACCACGCTCACTAGAACCACTCAGCTCGGTTCCACTTTTTTTTTCACAGCCACCAACATGGAGCCCAGGTTAGCACAATAGCATAATGAGCTAGGATTATAATACAATAGCAGCACAGTCTAATCAATCAATCAATCAATCAATGTTTATTTATATAGCCCCAAATCACAAATGTCTCAAAGGACTGCACAAATCATTACGACTACAACATCCTCGGAAGAACCCACAAAAGGGCAAGGAAAACTCACACCCAGTGGGCAGGGAGAATTCACATCCAGTGGGACGCCAGTGACAATGCTGACTATGAGAAACCTTGGAGAGGACCTCAGATGTGGGCAACCCCCCCCCCCCTCTAGGGGACCGAAAGCAATGGATGTCGAGCGGGTCTAACATGGTACTGTGAAAGTTCAATCCATAGTGGCTCCAAGACAGCAGTGAGAGTCCCGTCCACAGGAAACCATCTCAAGCGGATCAGCAGCGTAGAGATGTCCCCAACCGATACAGGCGAGCGGTCCATCCTGGGTCCCGACGAGCGGTCCATCCTGGGTCTCGACTCTGGACAGTCAGTACTTCATCCATGGTCATCGGACCGGACCCCCTCCACAAGGGAGGGGGGACATAGGAGAAAGAAAAGAAGCGGCAGATCAACTGGTCTAAAAAGGAGGTCTATTTAAAGGCTAGAGTATACAGATGAGTTTTAAGGTGAGACTTAAATGCTTCTACTGACTAACACTTGATATTATACAGGTGCTGTTCATATTATTAGAATATCATGAAAAAGTGGATTTATTTCAGTAATTATATTCAGAATGTGAAACTTACATATTATATCAATTAATTACACACATAGTGATATATTTGAAATGTTTATTTCTTTAAATTTTGACCCACTTCCTGGGAAACTGATCAAGGAGCTCTTTGTATTATTAGGTCCATCAGTGCTAAATATTATAAACTTATCACTCTCCTCGGGCACTGTTCCCCTAGCATTCAAAAAAGCGGTTATTCATCCTCTTCTTAAAAGACCTAACCTCGATCCTGACCTCATGGTAAACTACCGACCGGTGTCTCACCTTCCCTTTATTTCAAAAATCCTCGAAAAAATTGTTGCGGAGCAGTTAAATGAACACTTAGCGTCTAACAATCTATGTGAAACCTTTCTATCCGGTTTCAGGGCAAATCACTCCACGGAGACAGCCCTCGCAAAAATGACTAATGATCTATTGCTAACGATGGATTCTGATGCGTCATCTATGTTGCTGCTCCTCGATCTTAGCGCTGCTTTCGATACCGTCGATCATAATATTTTATTAGAACGTATCAAAACACGAATCCCAAAGCCCAAAAAAAGTCTGTGGGCTATAGAGCGTTTTCATTTCGGGTTCCAGTACTCTGGAATGCCCTCCCGGTAACAGTTCGAGATGCCACCTCAGTAGAAGCATTTAAGTCTCACCTTAAAACTCATTTGTATACTCTAGCCTTTAAATAGACTCCCTTTTTAGACCAGTTGATCTGCCGTTTGTTTTCTTTTTCTCCTATGTCACACTCTCCCGTGTGGAGGGGGTCCGGTCCGATCCGGTGGCCATGTACTGCTTGCCTGTGTATCGGCTGGAGACATCTCTGCGCTGCTGATCCGCCTCCGCTTGGGATGGTTTCCTGCTGGCTCCGCTGTGAACGGGACTCTCGCTGCTGTGTTGGATCTGCTTTGGACTGGACTCTTGCGACTGTGTTGGATCCATTATGGATCGAACTTTCACAGTATCATGTTAGACCCGCTCGACATCCATTGCTTTCCTCCTCTCCAAGGTTCTCATAGTCATCATTGTCACCGACGTCCCACTGGGTGTGAGTTTTCCTTGCCCTTATGTGGGCCTACCGAGGATGTCGTAGTGGTTTGTGCAGCCCTTTGAGACACTAGTGATTCAGGGCTATATAAGTAAACATTGATTGATTGATTGATGATTAGTACTGACAATTACTGAAAATCCCAAATTCAGTATCACAGAAAATTTGAATATTAGTTACGACTAGTACCAAAAAATATTTTTTAGAAATGTGGGCCAACTGAAAAGTATGAACATGGAAAGTTTCAGCATGTACGGCAATCAATATTTAGTTGCAGCTCCTTTTGCCTGAATTGCTGCAGCAATACGGCGTGGCATGGAGTCCAGCAGTCTGTTGCACCCTCAGGTGTTATGAGAGCCCAGGTTGCTTTAATAGTGGCCTTCAGCTCTTCAGCATTGTTGGGTCTGGCATCTCGCATCTTCCGCTTCACAATACCACATAGCTTTTCTATGAGGTTAAGGTCAGGTGAGTTTGCAGGCCAATCAAAAACAGGGATACCATGGTCCTTAAACCAGGTACTGGTAGATTTGGCACTGTGTGCAGGTACCAAGTCATGTTGGAAAATGAAATCTTCACCTCCATAAAATTGGTCCGCGGCAGGCAGCATAAAGTGTTGTAAAACTTCCTGGTAGACTGCTGCATTGACCCTAGACCTCAGGAAACACAGTGGACCAACACCAGCAGAGGACATGGCACCCAAGACCATTACCCATTGTGGAAATTTGACACTGGACTTCAGGCAACGTAGATTCTGTGCCTCTCCTGTCTTCCTCCAGACTCTGGGACCTTGATTTCCAAAGGAGAGACAAAATGTACTTTCATCTGAAAACATAACTTTGGACCACTCCGCAGCAGTCCAGTCCTTTTTGTCTTGAGCTCAGGCGAGACGCTTTTGACGTTGTCTCTTATTCAAGAGTGGCTTTACACAAGGAATGCGACAGCTGAAGCCCATATCTTGCATACGTCGGTGCGTGGTGGTTCTTGAAGCACTGACTCCAGCTGCAGTCCACTCTTTGTGGATGTCCCCCACATTTTTTAATCGGTTTTGTTTGACAATCCTCTCCAGGGCGCGGTTATCCTTCTTGCTTGTACTTTCTACCACATCTTTGTCTTCCCTTGGTCTCTCTATTAATGTGCCTGGACACAGAGCTCTGGGAACATCCAACCTCTTTGGCAATGACCTTTTGTGTCTTGCCCTCCTTCTTTAAAGTATCATTGGTCATCTTTTGGACAGTTGTCAAGTCAGCAGTCTTCCCCATGATTGTGTGTCATACAGAATCAAAACGAGAGACCATTTAAAGGCTTTTCCAGGTGTTTTGAGTTAGTTAGCTAATTAGAGTGTGGCACCAGGTGTCTTCAATATCTGACCTTTTCACCATATTCTAATTTTCTGAGATGTTGAATTTAGGGTTTTCATTGGTTGTCAGCTATAATCATCTCCTTTTTGGTAAAAAAAACACTTGAAATGTATCAGTATGTTCTGAATGAATGTATACATTCTACAAGTTTGACTTTCTAAATGGAATTAATGAAATAAATCAACTTTTTCATGATATTCTAATAATATGACCAGCACCTGTACACCATTTTTGACTTGGGGGCCACTTTGGGCGGAAAAAATGTTGGCCGGGGGCAAAAAGCTGACTGCATGTAAAGTAACTATATATATATATATATATATATGTATATATATACATATATATATATATATATATACATATATATATATATATATATATATATATATATATACGGTCAGAAATTAATATCATCCCTACATGCCTGTTTCAGGCTTGTAGGGATAGTATATACAAACCCCGTTTCCATATGAGTTGGGAAATTGTGTTAGATGTAAATATAAACGGAATACAATGATTTGCAAATCCTTTTCAAGCCATATTCAGTTGAATATGCTACAAAGACAACATATTTGACGTTCAAACAGATAAACAGTTTTGTTTTTGCAAAAAATCATTAACTTTAGAATTTGATGCCGGCAACTCGTGACAAAGAAGTTGGGAAAGGTGGAAATAAATACTGATAAAGTTGAGGAATGCTCATCAAACACCTATTTCAAACACCCCACAGGTGTGCAGGCTAATTGGGAACAGGTGGGTGCCATGATTGGGTATAAAAACAGCTTCCCAAAAAATGCTCAGTCTTTCACAAGAAAGGATGGGGCGAGGTACACCCCTTTGTCCACAACTGCGTGAGCAAATAGTCAAACAGTTTAAGAACAACGTTTCTCAAAGTGACATTGCAAGAAATGTAGGGATTTCAACATCTACGCTCCATAATATTATCAAAAGGTTCAGAGAATCTGGAAAAATTATTCCGCGTAAGCGACATGACCGGAAACCAACAATGAATGACCGTGACCTTCGATCCCTCCGACGGCACTGTATCAAAAAGCGACATCAATCTCTAAAGGATATCACCACATGGGCTCAGGAACACTTCGGAAAACCACTGTCACTAAATACAGTGTGTCGCTACATCTGTAAGTGCAAGTTAAAGCCCTACCTTGCAAAGCGAAAGCCATTAATCAACAACATCCAGAAACGCCGCCGGCTTCTCTGGGCCCGAGATCATCTAAATTGGGCTGATACAAATTGGAAAAGTGTTCTGTCGTCTGACGAGTCCACATTTCAAATTTTTGGGGGAAATATTCGACATCGTGTCTTCCGGACCAAAGGGGAAGCGAACCATCCAGACTGTTATCGACACAAAGTTCAAAAGCCAGCATGTGTGATGGTATGGGGGTGCATTAGTGCCCAAGGCATGGGTAACTTACACATCTGTGAAGGCACCATTAATGCTGGAAGGTACATACAGGTTTTGGAACAACATATGCTGCCATCTAAGCGCCGTTTTTTTCATGGACGCCCCTGCTTATTTCAGCAAGACAATGCCAAGCCACATTCAGCACGTGTTACAACAGCGTGGCTTTGTAAAAAAAAAAAGAGTGCGGGTACTTTCCTGGCCTGCCTGCAGTCCAGACCTGCCTCCCATCGAAAATGTGTGGCGCATTATGAAGCGTAAAATACAACAGCGGACACCCCGGACTGTTGAACGACTGAAGCTCTACATAAAACAAGAATGGGAAAGAATTCCACTTTCAAAGCTTCAACAATTAGTTTCCTCCTTGTTTCCTTATTGAGTGTTGTTAAAAGAAAAGGTGATGTAACACAGTGGTGAACATGCCCTTTCCCAACTACTTTGGCACGTGTTGCAGCCATGAAATTCTAAGTTAATTATTATTTGCAACAAAAAAAAAATGTTTATGAGTTTGAACATCAAATATCTTGTCTTTGTAGTGCATTCAACTGAATATGGTTTAAAAGGGATTTGCAAATCATTGTATTTTGCTTATATTTACATCTAACACAATTTCCCAACTCATATGGAAACGGGGTTTGTAGATGGATAGATGGATGGATGTATAGATAGACGTATAAAGTAAAAGTATTTTGACATCACATTGCTCAGCCAACACGGTGAATCACAGCTGTTATCTTCTGAGAGCTTGCTGAAGTAAAGGGAGCCTCTCTGCAGTACATAACGTTAAATAAAGACATCAAAGGAAAAAAGTCCTTCTTTATCGATGCTTTTTGAGGGTTATGATGCCCGTACAGTAAAGTCTTGGCAAGATCTGTGATCCCTGCAAAAAGTCATCTTTGGTCATGTCCAATCTATTCATTCATACGCATTCATTCTGTTTGTCAAAAAAAAAAATGTCTTTGGCATTCGAACTTTATATTAGATGCTGTGTTTAAGGATGTGGCCCACGACCAACGAACACGAGGTTTGAATCCCTCAAAAGTCACCAAACCCCCTTAATTGCTCCTCGGAGGTCAGTAATGGTTTGAACCCTAACTCACTATTTCAAGAGAATGTGCTGTGACTGTGAGACTGTCAGATGTGTCCTAAACTTAGATTAGATTAGATTAGATAGTACTTTATTTATTCCGTCAGGAGAGTTCCTTCAGGAAAATTACAATTTTCAGCACAATCCCATTCAAGATCAGACAAACATTACAGGGAGACAGAACAGGATCGCTGACGGGTCTGCCGGCTTCCAGCGCCCCTTACAAAAAAAGATGAAATACAGGTAAACAAGGGGGGGGGGGGATAGAAGATTAATGAAATAAAAAAATCCGTCTTAGCCTGGGCCTTGGAGAGGGGGTGCAGACTGAGGCCAAGGGAAAAAAAAACAAAAAAACAACAACAACTCATAGCCATAGTACACATCCCTCTTCCATGTGTGTAAGAGGGAAACATCAAACATCAAAGAACACAGAGGACATTAAAGACATTAAAGCAGCAGATACAAGCAGACACTTCTACATACAGCTATGAATAAAAAGTAAAAGAAACATATCCACTGTGGTGGCCTCTGCGGTGTTCCACGCCATCGTCTGCTGGGGTGGAGGGAGCATGGCCAGAGACAGGAGCAGACCCAACAAAGCAACCAAGACAGCCGACTCCACTCTCGGCCAGTGTCCAGTCCGCATGGATGAGCGAGGATACGTCCAAGGTGACTGAGGTGTCCGACACCTGCTCACCCAGCCAAGACACCGCGAAGCCTCTCCGTCCCAGCGCTCAGTGCCAGCTCCGCAGCCCTGTCCCCTCATCCGCATCTACTCCAGTCCCTCCAAACAGACTCTGGTGTAGCAGAGACCCAGCAGCTGGTCTCCATGGCCAAAAGGCTCCCGGGAGGCAGATCCAGGCACCTCCCAAAGGGGGCGTACGGGGGGGCATCTCAGCGTTTTTACCCATAACTCCTCTAAATTCCATCATTTTGGCCACTAAATGTCGTAACATTACTAATAACTTATTTGAATACAACAACTTCTGATCAATAGGTTACTGCTAAAATGTGAACTTTTATCTATGGAAAATAATGGAAAGCTCATCGTTCTTGTCTTCAATGATAATACAAGTGCGAGTGGGCCGAGTGGTGAGTATAAGGCAGGGGTGTCCAAAGTGCGGCCGGGGGGGGGGGGGGGGGTAATTTTTTTAACGGACCTAAGCACATTCTAAAAATACAGTTAAAAAAATTAAAAACAGAAAAAGTGGTATAAAAGAGTAAACAGGTGAATTCTGACAAGAAAATGTTCCAATCTTTACTCTAAAAACACAAAGCTGCCATGCAGGCTGTTATTTTCTTAAAATAATCAAAATCAATGTCACTTTAAATATTCCACTTTGAGATATTTTGGGGGGAAAATGTTGCATATTTTGTGTTTGCCATATATAAAACAAAGTGTTTTTTTTTTTTCTAAAGAAGGGCCTTGTCACACCAAATTTCTTCTCCCTACAAAAACCTTCCCCCCCATTTACTTCCGGGGTCATGATTAATACAGACATGTTGTTAACGCTATACTATAAAAATATAACGCTATATTATAAAAATACAGACGTTTTGTTAACGCTATATCATAAAAAATTTTAAAAAACAATTTACAAACACAAGCTATGGGATAAGAGGAAACATGACCCCCGAAGGAAATGCGTCATCTCGTAGCTTGTGTTTGTAAATTGTTTTTAATTGTTTTTTATAATATAGCGTTAACAAAACGTCTGTATTTTTATAATATAGCGTTATATTTTTATAATATAGCGTTAACACAACATCTGTATTAATCATGACCCCAGAAGTAAATGGGGGGGTGGGGGGGGGGGGAAGAAATTTGGTGTGACAGCCTAATAACAACAAACAAAAAACATAAACAACAATAAAAGATATAATTGACGGATGGATCTGAAGTTGATCTCAAGATGATTGTGTTTAAAGTAAACCTTAAAAAAAAAAAAAAGTGTTTTTATTTTTAAGGAGTAGGACCCTTTTGGATCCCCAATAATTTCAGTGCGATTTTTTTTTGTGTGTGTGTGTCATTGCTAAAAAAATAATAACAAATTGAAATCAATGGTGTTATGTGTTGACATTTTTAAGGCTCCAATTATTCTATAATCGAAAATATTCCACTTTAAAATTCTTTTGGGGGAAACTATTGCATATTTTGTGTTTTTTTTTCATTATAAAACAGGATTTTCTTAGACAAAAAGGGCATACAACTTAAATCTTTAAAAACGTTATATTAAATAAATAAATGATAAATGGGTTGTACTTGTTAGTGATTCCCAAAGCCCAAAAAAAGTCTGCGGGCTATAGAGCGTTTTCCGTTCGGGCTCCAGTACTCTGGAATGCCCTCCCGGTAACAGTTGGAGATGCCACCTCAGTGGAAGCATTTAAGTCTCACCTTAAAACTCATTTGTATACTCTAGCCTTTGAATAGACTCCCTTTTTAGACCAGTTGATCTGCTGTTTCTTTTCTTTTTCTCCTATGTCCCACTCTCCCTTGTGGAGGGGGTCCGGTCCGATCCGGTGGCCATGTACTGCTTGCCTGTGTATCGGCTGGGGACATCTCTGCGCTGCTGATCCGCCTCCGCTTGGGATGGTTTCCTGCTGGCTCCGCTGTGAACGGGACTCTCGCTGCTGTGTTGGATCCGCTTTGGACTGGACTCTTGCGACTGTGTTGGATCCATTGTGGATTGAATTTTCACAGTATCATGTTAGACCCGCTCGACATCCATTGCTTTCCTCCTCTCCAAGGTTCTCATAGTCATCATTGTCACCGACGTCCCACTGGGTGTGAGTTTTCTTTGCCCTTATGTGGGCCTACCGAGGATGTCGTGGTGGTTTGTGCAGCCCTTTGAGACACTAGTGATTTAGGGCTATATAAGTAAACATTGATTGATTGACTTGTATAGCGCTTTTCTACCTTCAAGGTACTCAAAGCGCTTTGACATTACTTCCACATTCACACACACATTCACACACTGATGGAGGGAGCTGCCATGCAAGGCGCCAACCAGCACCCATCAGGAGCAAGGGTGAAGTGTCTTGCTCAGGACACAACGGACGTGACCAAGTTGGTACTAGGTGGGATTTGAACCAGGGACCCTCAGGTTGCGCACAGCCACTCTCCCACTGCGCCATGCCGTCCATATTGACAGATAGACCTAATGTTGATCTACAGATTTAAACCTTGAATAACAATAATACCAAATAATGACACATTTTAAATATTGTTTTTGACCAAAATCCTTTGGGGTCCTTAGGATCAAGCCTGAGTGGAGGCCTAAATGTATATTTTTACACACATATTGTATTGGTTTTGGAAATAAAAACATATCAAAATGGCCCCCGCTTGCTTTGATTTTTCAGTGTGCGGCATCCAGTGGAAAAAGTTTGGACGCCCCTGGTATAAGTGAAGGCAAGGTGAAGTTTTAGTCCGGGGGTCGGCAACCCGCGGCTCTAGCTTTGGCGCCGCCCTAGTGGCTCCCTGGACCTCTTTCAGAGATGTGTGAAAATGGAGAAAGATGAAGAAAAATATATTTTTTGTTTAATTATATTTTCTGTAAGAGGACAAACATCACACAAACATTCCTAATTGTTAAAAATCCCACTGTTGGTATTAAACATGCTTCACTGATGAGTGTATTTGGCAAGCATCGTTTTGTCCTACTAATTTCAGCGATCCTTGAACTCATCATAGTTTGTTTACATGTACGACTTTCGCCGATTCTGCCCTCGAAAGACGTGTTGTATCCCACTCCTTCTTTGTCTTATTTTGTACACCAAATGTTTTATGCTGTGCGTGAATGCACAAAAGTGAGCTTTGTTGATTTTATCGATTTGCTGGAGGGCTTATCAGGTATATTTGGTCAATCCATGACTGCAAGCTACTCGTTGCTTACCTGCTATTTCAGCTACGCGACGCAACCCCAAAGCTCAAGACTATCAACCCTGGTCATCAGACAAGGCAAACCCCGCCACACAGAAAAGAAAAGTCGTGTTACAGGCACGGTCTTATGTTAGCTTTGTGATTGAACACAAGCGCATATGTTTATATTTCATGTTTCAAACTTGTGAATGCATTCGTAAATAACTTTGCTACGATAATACGTCCATAAATTGTATTATTATTGTTGTCACAAATACACAAAATAAATCAACCGTTGGATTTTACAATGGTTTTTTTTCTTCCTTGCTAAATGACAAAAATATTAAATATTTTATTAATGTATTATTATAATCGGGCTTCACGGTGGCAGAGGGGTTAGTGCGTCTGCCTCACAATACGAAGGTCCTGGGTTCAAATCCAGGCTCGGGATCTTTCTGTGTGGAGTTTGCATGTTCTCCCCGTGAATGCGTGGGTTCCCTCCGGGTACTCCGGCTTCCTCCCACTTCCAAAGACATGCACCTGGGGATAGGCCCCTCCCACCTCCAAAGACATGCACCTGGGGATAGGTTGATTGGCAACACTAAATGGTCCCTAGTGTGTGAATGTTGTCTGTCTATCTGTGTTGGCCCTGTGATGAGGTGGCGACTTGTCCAGGGTGTACCCTGCCTTCCGCCCGATTGTAGCTGAGATAGGCGCCAGCGCCCCCCGCGACCCCGAAAGGGAATAAGCGGTAGAAAATGGATGGATGGATGGATATTATTGTTCATCGTTATTAATTTTGTAATTATTATTATCAAGATGATATTGTTTATACGTATAACTAATATCACAGACACTAATAGTGTTGTATGGTACAGTAAAAAAGAGAAGAAAATGAATGTGTAAATCTACAAAATTGTATTTGATGTACATGTATTATAATATTTAATCATGTTTTGAAATATCATTATCACCCACAGGCAATGAATCTAAGTAGTGTGACAGTTCTTGCTTTTGATGGCCACAGAGGTTATTAGTGATGTCTGTGACAGCAGGGGGTCGTCATGATCCATCCTAATCATCATCATTAGCCTTCCAAGGGGCTATTGAGAAAATGCTCCCTTTTATTTGGTCCTCAAACAAAAGGCTGATTGCCTCTGCAATTACCTGTCACCACGCAGGTAGTGTGCGTCTTTGTTGCCGTTGTTCGATGCCCCATTGATCCAATGCTCTTCTTCTCTTGCTGAGACCGCAACATGTGACGTCTGACCTCCGTGTATAGATGGCTTTTTCTTTGCCTTGGCGTCATATCGAAAGAAAAACGTTGTCTCTTAGCGGAGCATTTAAATCTTAGTCGCTTGTTTAGCAGCCTTTTCATTTTCCTCAAGGAACTCTCCTGAAAGAATAAATAAAGTACTATCCAATCTATCTTGTGAGCTTTAACGTGAAAATATTTGGTGTTATGTTTGTTTGTTTTTTTGTTTAACAGCAGAGATGTCTTCGACGTAACGATGTAGTTGTTGAGTTGTTCGTTAGTTTAGGAGTAGCGTTATCTTCGACGTGAACATAGAGTTGTTATCCTTGTCGTAAGTTGAGGAGTACCATTATTTTCGACCTAAAGAAATATTTTTCTTTGTCACTACTTTAGAAGTAACGTTATCTTCGACTCAAAAACGTACTTTTCGTTAGTCTAGTAACAGCGATTGTGTCAACGTTAAGATGTAGCTGTTGGGATTTTAGTTAGTTTAGGAGTAGCGTTATCTTCGACGTGAAGATAGAATTGTTATCTTTGTCGTTAGTTGAGGAGTACCATTATTTTCGACCTAAAGATATAATTATCTTTGGCACTAGTTTAGGAGTAGCGTTATCATTGACTTAAAGACGTTGTTATACTTGTCATTAGTTTAGCAACGGCGTCAGCGTCAACGTAAAGAGTGTAGCTGTTAAGATTTTAGTTAGTTTAGGAGTAGGGTTCTCTTTGACGTGAAGATAGTTATCTTTGTCGTTAGTTGAGGAGTAACATTATTTTTTACCTAAATATATAGTTGTCTGTGTAAGTAGTTTAGGAGTAGCGTTATCTTTGACTTAAAGACGTTGTTATACTTGTCGTTAGTTTAGGAACAGAGTTAGCACCAACTTAAAGTTGTAGCTGTTAAGTTTGTAGTTAGTTTAGGAGTAGCGTTATCTTCGACGTGAAGATGGAGTTATCTTTGTCGTTAGTTGAGGAGTACCATTATTTTTGACCTAAAGATATAGTTATCTTTGTCACTAGTTTAGGAGTAGCGTTATCTTCGACGTGAAGATGGAGTTATCTTTGTCGTTAGTTGAGGAGTACCATTATTTTTGACCTAAAGATATAGTTATCTTTGTCACTAGTTTAGGAGTAGCGTTATCTTTGACTTAAAGATGTTGTTATACTTGTCGTTAGTTTAGCAACAGAGTTAGCATCGACATAAAGTTGTAGCTGTTTTGTTTGTAGTTAGTTTAGGACTAGCGTTATCTTCGACGTGAAGATAGAGTTGTTATTTTTGTCGTTAGTTGAGAAGTACCATTATTTTTGACCTAAAGATATAGTTATCTTTGTCACTAGTTTAGGAGTAGTGTTATCTTCAACTTAAATATGTTGTTATACTTGTCATTAGTTTAGCAACGGCGTTAGCGTCAACTTAAAGAGTGTAGTTGTTAAGATTTTAGTTAGTTTAGGAGTAGCGTTATCTTCGACGTGAAGATAGAATTGTTATCTTTGTCGTTAGTTGAGGAGTACCATTATTTTCGACCTAAAGATATAATTATCTTTGTCACTAGTTTAGGAGTAGCGTTATCATTGACTTAAAGACGTTGTTATACTTGTCATTAGTTTAGCAACGGCGTCAGCGTCAACGTAAAGAGTGTAGCTGTTAAGATTTTAGTTAGTTTAGGAGTAGGGTTCTCTTTGACGTGAAGATAGTAATCTTTGTCGTTAGTTGAGGAGTAACATTATTTTTTACCTAAATATATAGTTGTCTGTGTCAGTAGTTTAGGAGTAGCGTTATCTTTGACTTAAAGACGTTGTTATACTTGTCGTTAGTTTAGCAACAGAGTTAGCATCGACTTAAAGTTGTAGCTGTTAAGTTTGTAGTTAGTTTAGGAGTAGCGTTATCTTCGACGTGAAGATAGAGTTATCTTTGTCGTTAGTTGAGGAGTACCATTATTTTTGACCTAAAGATATAGTTATCTTTGTCACTAGTTTAGGAGTAGTGTTATCTTTGACTTAAAGACGTTGTTGTACTTGTCGTTAGTTTAGCAACAGAGTTAGCATTGACATAAAGTTGTAGCTGTTTTGTTTGTAGTTAGTTTAGGACTAGCGTTATCTTCGACGTGAAGATAGAGTTGTTATTTTTGTCGTTAGTTGAGAAGTACCATTATTTTCGACCTAAAGATATAGTTATCTTTGTCACTAGTTTAGGAGTAGTGTTATCTTCAACTTAAATATGTTGTTATACTTGTCATTAGTTTAGCAACGGTGTTAGCGTCAACTTAAAGAGTGTAGTTGTTAAGATTTTAGTTAGTTTAGGAGTAGCGTTATCTTCGACATGAAGATATAGTTGTTATCTTTGTTGTTAGTTGAGGAGTACCATTATTTTCGTCTTAAAGATATAGTTATCTTTGTCACTACTTTAGAAGTAGCATTAAGATGTCGTTATCTTTGTCACTAATTTAGGAGTAGCGTTATTTTTTACTTAAAGACGTTGTTATACTTGTCGTTAGTTTAGCAAAATTTTTATCATCGACGTAATGATGTCTTTGTTTACCAGTAGCGCTAGCTTCCAGATATTTGTTATGTTTGTCATTTGTTTTGCAGCAGCATTAGCTTCGATGAAAAGATGTAATTGTTATCTTTGGCGTTGGTTTAACAGCACCGTTAGCTTAATTGTGACAATATTAGTTGTTTTCGTTGTCGTCTTTTTGGCAGACGCAGCGTTAAGTTTCAACATAAAGATGTAGTTGTTATTGCTGTCATTTGTTTAGCAGCAGTGTGAGTTTAAACATGAGGACGTTTTTTGTTATCTTTTTTGTATGTATAGCAGGGGCGTCAGCTTCAACGAGATGAAGTTAGTTATCTTTGCCGTTTGTTGAACAGTAGCGATAGCATCGACGTAAATAAGTATCGTTACTTTTGTCTTTGTTTAGCAGTAGCGTTAGCTTTGACTTAAATTTGTTGTTGCTATCTTTGTCATTTGTTTAGTAGTGGCATTAGCTTCAACGTGAAAATGTTGGCGTTGCTTTAGCAGCAGCGTTATCTTTGACTTCAAGATATAGTTTTCTTTGTCGTAATTTAGCAGGAACATTAGCTTCAACGTGAAGATATTGGTTGTTTTGTTTGTTGTTTGGTTAGCAGTGGCGTTATACTTGGACTTAGACAAACTTTATTGATCCACAAGGGAAATAGCTCCAGACAGTAGCTTAGTTACAAAGGATGGAAAGTGTAAGAATGGAAAGGATAATGAAGGCATAAAGTGGAATAAAATGTACCAAAGTATCAATATAAAATATAACATTATGGTAATATTTACATATTATATACATAGCATATTATAGGCTGTTACATTATCCATCCATCCATTTCCTACAGCTTATTCCCTTTGGGGTCGCGGGGGGCGCTGGTGCCTATGTCAGCTACAATCGGGCGGAAGGCAGAGTACACCCTGGACAAGTCGCCACCTCATCGCAGGCTGTTACATTATATTTTTATATAATATATACAGCTGTGCAATGAGCTGGCGACTTGTTCAGGGTGTACACTGCCTTCCGTTCGGATGCAGCTGAGATAGGCTCCAACACCCCCTGCGACCCGGAAAGGGACAAGCGGTAGGAAACTGGATGGATGGATATATAATATATAACAAATCCCAATTACTATGTACAATATTACAGCTTCAATGTTACGATGTTAGTTGTTATATTTGTCTTTTATTTAGCGGTAGCAATAGCTTCAACGTAATAATGATAGTTGTTTTATTCGTTTTATTTGTGAAGATCTTAGATTTTTCATTTGTTCTTTGTTAAGTAAAAGTGTTAGCTTTGACTTAAATTTGCAGTTGCTATCTTTTTCATTTGTTCAGTAGCAGCATTAGCTTCTACGTAAAGACGTACTCGTCATCTTTAGTCATACTTCCCAACCCTCACGGATTTTCCAGGATACTCCTGAAATTCAGCGCCCCTCCCAAAAACCTCCCGGAAGAAATTTTCTAGCGAAAATCTCCCGAAATTCAGCTCGAGCTGGAGGCCACGCCCCCTCCAGCTCAAACATGCACGGTTCGAAACTTGAAAAGGGAGGATTGCAGGCGGATCTGATGGCTTTTAAAGTCATTTTTTAAAACGACTGCTAATCCTCCTCCTTTTCGAATGGATGACCGCGGAGAATTAAAGTAGGAACACTCCGGAGGCAGAAGTTCATTAAGAGGGGCGGACTCACCGGCTCTCAGCCATGTTTCCGTCACACAGAGGAAGTCAAGTCCGCGGAATGTGAAGAAATCCTTCAAGATAAACGTTTTGTTTGTCAAAGATCTTGTCGAACCTGGCGGGGGGGGGGGGCAGCACGTCCAAGGGCGCAACTAATCCAGGTGGGGCCCGACACACAGCCCGCAGGTGGCGGGAGAGGAGCCATGAGGCGGGAAAGGAAGGCAGGAATCCAGCCAGGTGAAAAAGCTGACTGGGACGTCGAAAAACCAACGTCAAAGTTGATCACATCAGTGGGAAAAGGGCAAATATCCAACAGGGTTTGGCGGTCATATACAAGCAGTGAGCTGACAGAGACGAAAATGGACGAAAACAACACAAAAACGAACAGAGCTGACCGCAAGAGACGGCAGGGCAAAGCACATACTGGCGCCGTCTTCTGGAAACTCAGAAGTGAGGTTACTCAAATAGTGAAAGGTATGTGTTGTTGTTGGGTTTTTTTTAGTAACCAGCAAGCACAGTACAGTTAGTAGAACAACTGTGTTTTTATTACTGTGTATTTGATAGGTGCCGTCTGAAATTCAACTATTTATTTTATTTATATATAGGTTTAATAAAATAAATATATATAGCTAGAATTCACTGAAAGTTAAGTATTTCATACACATATATATATATATATATATATATATATATATATATATATATATATATATATATATATATATATATATATATATATGAAATACTCGAGTTGGTGAAATGGCTGTAAATGTACTCTCCTCTTAACCACGCCCCCAAACCACGCCCCCCAATTCCAACCTCCCGAAATCGGAGGTCTCAAGGTTGGCAAGTATGTCTTTAGTTTATTTATAAACAGCGTTAGCATCAACGTAAATATGTAGTTTTTATCTTTGTAGTTTGTTTAGCAGCAGTGTTAGCGTTGATGTAAAGATATAGTTATCTTTAACATAAACGTTTGGTTTTCATCTTTGTCAGTTGTTTAGCAGCAGCGTTAGCTTCAACATGAAGAAGTGGTTGTAACCTAAATTTCTTGTTGAGCAGCAGTTCTAGGGTCCACGTAGAAACGTCCATGCTAGTTTTTAGAGTGTGCCGCAGCGCATCAATACGAGCGCCTCGCAGTGAACCTTCTTTCTGTCGGACAGGCTTTGAATAGCAGCGTTTAAGTTTTTCAAATAGATCAAACAAGCTTTTCGGGGCCGTGCTCAAGCCGCACTCCTTCCTCCTTTTGCCGCCGGCCGCCTGCGGCAGCGGTTGATCATACATGAAAACGCGAGCGAGAACAAAGGCTCGCTCCGGACGCTGGAGGATGCTCGTGAGGATAGATGGAGGAGAAGCGGCCATGAAATATCCAGCAAGGTGTTGAAGTTGTGCTCCGAAATCTTTTACACGGCTTCACTCAGAAGGAATCAATAGGAAATAAAATTAAAAAAAACATTGTCTGTGCTGCAAGAAATTCACCTGTTGCTATTTTGGACAGACTTAATATAGACTGACCACACGTCCTCTTTTACAGGCATGTCCGGGCTGTCCGGGCGGGGTTTCTTAAAAGCCTCTGTTTTGAGTCCGGGTTGGTTGCGTGTATTTTCAATGGACGTGCATGGTTACGAAAGGGTTGGAAAACACAAATTGTGAAGGTGTGCGCACGCAGCAGAATTTGTGAGAGAGAGCGAGACAGTGGATCTGTTGGCATATTTGCTCAGCAGCTATACAGGTCACACTGAGGGTGGGCGTATAAACAACTTTAACACTGTTGAAAATATGCACCACACCCAACAAGAATGACACGCATTTCGGGAGAACATCTGCACCGTAACACAACATAAACACAAAACAAAAAATACCCAGAATCCTTTGCAGCGGGACGCTGCAATATACACCCCGGCTACTCCTCCGCCCACTTACACCCCAATTACGTCACATCAAATATTCCACTTGGAAAAATAATTTTGGTGGAAGATTTTACATATTTTGTGTGTTTGCCATTAAAAAAGTTTTGTTTGACAAAAAAGGGCGGAAAACAAACAAACAAACAAAAAAACATAAAAAAAAGATAAAACATTTTAAAATGAGGAATTTGATGTAGAGATTTAAGCATTACATAAAAAATGTATGAATGCCCCGCACACTATTATTATCATTTCATGGCCCATGCAAAACCCTTTTTACAATTTTGGATTAGATAGTACTTTATTCATTCCGTCAGGAGAGTTCCTTCAGGAAAATTACAGTTTTCAGCACAATCCCATTCAAGATCAGACAAACATTACAGGGAGACAGAACAGGATCGCTGACGGGTCTGCCGGCTTCCAGCGCCCCTTACAAAAAAAAAGATGAGATACAGGTAAACAACGGGGGGGGGGGAATAGAAGATTAAAATGAAATAAAAAAAAAAATCGGTCTTAGCCTGGGCCTTGGAGAGGGGGTGCAGACTGAGGCCAAGGGGAAAACAAAAAAACAAAAAAATTTTTACTGAAGTAATACATCTACGACTTATTAATTAAAACATATAAAAAAACTACCAGCAGCGGTAATGTTTAGATCCATGAAGGACAGAAGAAAGTGAATGAAAGTGAGTAGAAGCATTTAAGTCTCCCCTTAAAACTCATCTGTATACTCTAGCCTTTAAATAGACTCCCTTTTTAGACCAGTTGATCTGCCGCTTCTTTTTTTTCTCCTATGTCCCCCCCTCCCTTGTGGAGGGGGTCCGGTCCGATGACCATGGATGAAGTACTGGCTGTCCAGAGTCGAGACCCAGGATGGACCGCTCGTCGGGACCCAGGATGGACCGCTCGCCTGTGAATCGGTTGGGGACATCTCTACGCTGCTGATCCGCCTCCGCTTGAGATGGTTTCCTGTGGACGGGACTCTCGCTGCTGTCTTGGATCCGCTTGAACTGAACTCTCGCGGCTGTGTTGGAGCCACTATGGATTGAACTTTCACAGTATCATGTTAGACCCGCTCAACATCCATTGCTTTCGGTCCCCTAGAGGGGGGTTGCCCACATCTGAGGTCCTCTCCAAGGTTTCTCATAGTCAGCATTGTCACTGGCGTCCCACTGGATGTGAATTCTCCCTGCCCACTGGGTGTGAGTTTTCCTTGCCCTTTTGTGGGTTCTTCCGAGGATGTTGTAGTCGTAATGATTTGTGCAGTCCTTTGAGACATTTGTGATTTGGGGCTATATAAATAAACATTGATTGATTGAATGTTAATAACTGAATACATTTACATATGCATACACGTTTGTCTTCTTCTTTTATTATTATTTCTTTCAAGGAATGAAGTAATGTTTATGACAACCTTTTTTCAAAACACAGTATATAATGTGAGATATAACAGGACAATGCACACGTTTGTCATTTGTTTTCAAAACGCTTACAAAAATTGGTACCCCAAAAATTGACAGTGGGACCCCATTTTTATGACTTGCTGGGGTCCATGGGACCCCATTTTGAAAATTCCTAGCGCCAACACTGCTGTTAACAGAAGAGAAAAAATGCTTTATTTAAATAAATATATTATTTTTAAAACAAGTATGAGTATCATTGGCAAATGTTCACCTAGTCCCGGCCTTGGCCCGCATAGATGTGTCCTCTTTTGGGGATTTCCCAATATGGTCAGCCTACTTAATATTAAACTCTTAAACCATGTTTTGTACTGAGTTCTTTAGCCGCCTTAACTATAGTAGGCTGACGAATAAAACCTTCTGTCCGTCTGTCCCATGTTTAACCCTCAAAGGCTGCCGTACTAGAGAGTAGCCAAGTAAGCTAGCAACACTAGCTAGCCAACCATCAAGAGCACCAAGAACATAGTCATTAGTGAAGTGAATTATATTTATATAGCGCTTTTCTCAGGTGACTCAAAGCGCTTTTACATAGTGAAGCTCAATATCTAAGTTACATTTAAACCAGTGTGGGTGGCGCTGGTTGCAGGTGGGTAAAGTGTCTTGCCCAAGGACGCGACGGCAGTGACTAGGATGGCGGAAGTGGGGATCGAACCTGGAACCCTCAAGTTGCTGGCACGGCCGCTCTACCAACCGAGCTATGCCGCCCCATTAGTGTGTGTTTAACATAGTGCTAAGTCCTAATTATTTATTCAAATTAGCTACATGGGTGCTAACGAGTGTATTAGTAGTAGTAATGTTTTCTAAGGGGATGTGACAGCAGACTGACACCAGGGGTCAGTAATGTTCATAAATGTATTATATATATAGTCATGTATATATAATAATAACAAACAATACTACTGAACTATATAATGCAGTGAGAAGAAAATCCAAGAGAGTATGCGTGTGACTATGTGTGTAGATTAGCTGAAGTGTGTGTTACCAAAGTGTTGACGAGAGCGAAGGAATGAGGAAGTCGGTGGGGCAGGCAAGATCAGGGGCGAGAGAGAGGCGTCAGAGTCCAGGGGAGAGCGAGGAGTCCAGGAACGAGGGAGGCAGTCGAAATTCAGGGAAACGGAAGTAAAAGAGGTTCACCATATGAGAAACTAAGTTCCCGTGAGGATCCCTGGGTCCGACTGGTCTTTTAAGCAGCTCGCCCTGATCAATTCTAGGTGTGTAGAAAGGCAATTGTCTGCAGGCTTGTAGCTGCGTGGGCGTGCTGCTCTCAGCGCAAGCAGGGGCGTGTCCACCTGACAGAGCGCGTGTGGGCGTGGCCCGCGGTGCGCTCGTCATGAGGCACAGATGAGGACGCATTGGAATGCGCCCTGGCCGTGACAGTAGTAGCAGCTAGTCGGAGAAGGGACGATTCTAATTAGATTGACAAACGTCCAAATATTAATTATTTAAATATACCGAATAAAAAATTTAGACTGTTCTAAATTGCGGAACTAGCGCAGACACACATAAAGCCAAACAAAGGCAGGAGGAGACAGTCGAGAAACCTACTACCCGCTAAGCTAGCCTGATTGAGAAGTAGCCTTTATGCTCTTTACTGGACAATTACAATTATTAAACCCGTTTAAGATTAGACAAATATTGTACAGTTAAGTTCAAGTACCAATGATTGTCACACACACACACACTAGGTGCGGAAAAATTATTCTCTGCATTTGACCCATCTCTCTTGATCCCCCCCTGGGAGGTGAGGGGAGCTGTGGCCGCGCCCGGGAATCATTTTGGTGATTCAACCCCCAATTCCAATCCTTGATGCTGAGTGCCAAGCAGGGAGGTAATGGGTCCCATTTTTAAAGTCTTTGGTATGACTCGGCCGGGGTTGGAACTCACAACCTACCGATCTCAGGGCGGACACTCCAACCACTAGGCTAATAGAACAGGAACTTACGCCATCCCATAAAATATGGGGAAAAAGATGGACGCTGAGGAAGGGTGAGTAAAAAAAAAAAAGTCTATCTCAGACTGGGCTGCTGTGGGGCGAGAGGGAACAGACTGGGGCCGAGAATAGAAACTGGATAGCCGATAAGCACATGTACACATGTTGAGACAGAAACCACAAGACTTGCAACAGGAGGGGAGTGGGCAGGCATTCGGCCTGAAGCTGCCAGCCACTAGGGGCGCACCACGTGGGGTGAAACAGTGGCAAAGGCGTGGGGGGTGGGGGGTGGAAGTACGTGGGCTAAGTCTGTAGGCATGGAGTCGCTCTGCACTCAGTGGCAAAGGAACAGAGTTTATCTTTCCAGGCGTTGTTGACAGGGAAGACGTTTGTCTCGTCTTCGCTGCACTGTCCTCGAGGGGAATTTTGAAGCAACAACATTGCAAAGTCGCAGCCAGGGAAAACAATCAATATGTTTGAGGGGGCGAAAACAAATTGAAACTTTTAGCTCTAATCGTCTATTTCTGGTCTTTAAATTCCTCCTGGAGGGCAGATGGCGTCCGATGTTATCTAACTTAAACGTCCAGAGTTCTGCTCGCATCCTCCAATCATTTGAGGCAGCTTAGCTTTGAATGGCTGCCGGCATCTTCCAATTTGTCGATACATCAGGACGATGCTTACTCCAATTAGTAGATCTCCCGCTATCATGATTCCGAATAGGTAGATATCGTCAACGTCCATGACTGAAAGGGTCGCCATGCACGTAGCACCTCTCCTCTCCCGGTGGTCCGACACGTGTCCAGCAACAAGCGTTCCGACAGGACTGACAGGTTACCCTGACCCTGAGATTGTGTAAATTTTGTGGAGATGGCACTTGATCAATTCCTTTGTTTATATTTTGGGGAGCAGTGCAAAGAAAGAGTCAAACAAGACAGGACGAGACAAAGAGGCAAGCAGGGAGAGGAAAAAAGTGGTGAAACAAGAAATTAATAAGTACTACTTCAATCAATCAATGTTTATTTATATAGCCCCAAATCACAAATGTCTCAAAGGACTGCACAAATCATTACGACTACAACATCCTCGGAAGAACCCACAAAAGGGCAAGGAAAACTCACACCCAGTGGGCAGGGAGAATTCACATCCAGTGGGACGCCAGTGACAATGCTGACTATGAGAAACCTTGGAGAGGACCTCAGATGTGGGCAACCCCCCCTCTTTAGGGGACCGAAAGCAATTGATGTCGAGCGGGTCTAACATGATACTGTGAAAGTTCAATCCATAGTGGCTCCAACACAGCCGCGAGAGTTCAGTTCAAGCGGATCCTAGACAGCAGCGAGAGTCCCGTCCACAGGAAACCATCTCAAGCGGATCAGCAGCGTAGAGATGTCCCCAACCGATACAGGCGAGCGGTCCATCCTGGGTCTCGACTCTGGACAGCCAGTACTTCATACATGGTCATCGGACCGGACCCCCTCCACAAGGGAGGGGGGGACTTAGGAGAAAGAAAAGAAGCGGCAGATCAACTGGTCTAAAAAGGAGGTCTATTTAAAGGCTAGAGTATACAGATGAGTTTTAAGGTGAGACTTAAATGCTTCTACTGAGGTGGCATCTCGAACTGTTACCGGGAGGGCATTCCAGAGTACTGGAGCCCGAACGGAAAACGCTTAATACATGACTACTACTAACACTGTTATTCTATCTTATTTGTTGTTGTTTTTTAATAGTGTTACTATTCGGCTAGCTTGGGGGTCAGAAACCCGCGCCTATCGAGCCGCATGCTGCTCTGGTGGCTCCCTGGAGCAGTTTTAAAAAAGGATTGAAAATAGAAAAAGATGTGGGGAAATATATTTTTTCTTTTACAATGTTTTTGTTTTTTTGAGGACAAACATGGCACAAACCTTCCCAGTTGCTGGAAAGCCCACTGTTTAATATGTTTGTGTGTATGCTTCACCGATGAGAGTATTTGGTGAACATCGTTTTGTCCTACTAATTTTTGCGATTCTTGGACTGTGACGCATGTAAAATCTTCCACTCCTTATTCGTCTCATTTTGTCCACCAAACATTTTATACTGTGTGCTTCATTGGAGTGCTAATCAGGCATATTTGGTCAGTGCATGACTGCAAGCTAATCAATGCTAGCATGCTATTTAGGCTAGCTGTATGTACGTACATATAATGATGGATTAGATTTATATCGCGCTTTTCTATTGTTAGATACTCAAAGCGCTCACAGAGAAGTGAGAACCCATCATTCATTCACACAATGGTGGTGGTAAGCTACATCTGTAGCCACAGCTGCAACTGGGGTAGACTGACGGAAGCGTGGCTGCCAGTTTGCGCCTACGGCCCCTCCAACCACCATCAATCATTCATTCACCAGTGTGAGCGGCACCGGGGGCAAAGGGTGAAGTGTCAATCAATCAATCAATGTTTACTTATATAGCCCTAAATCACTAGTGTCTCAAAGGACTGCACAAACCACTACGACATCCTCGGTAGGCCCACATAAGGGCAAGGAAAACTCACACCCAGTGGGACATCGGTGACAATGATGACTATGAGAACATGATACTGTGAAAGATCAATCCATAAGGGATCCAACACAGTCGCGAGAGTCCAGTCCAAAGCGGATCCAACACAGCAGCGAGAGTCCCGTTCACAGCGGAGCCAGCAGGAAACCATCCCAAGAGGAGGCTGATCAGCAGCGCAGAGATGTCCCCAGCCGATACACAGGCGAGCAGTACATGGCCACCGGATCGGACCGGACTCCCTCCACAAAGGAGAGTGGGACATAGAAGAAAAAGAAAAGAAACGGCAGATCAACTGGTCTGAAAAGGGAGTCTATTTAAAGGCTAGAGCATACAAATGAGTGTCCTGCCCAAGGACACAACGGCAGGGATTTGGATGTCAATAGGTGGGAAGCGGACCTGCAACCCTCAGGTTTCTGGCACGGCCGCTCTACCCACTACGCCATGCCACCCCTATATTGCATCATTATGCCTCACTTCTAGCTATATTTGAGCTCACTTAATATCCTTTACTTTTATCCTTTTTGTATATAATTTAGTTTTGCATGTCTCATGACACATTATCTGTGCGTAATATTGGCTGCATTTCAGATTGTTGCATGCCGTTGTTGCATTTTTGGTTGAAAAAAAAACAGATAAAGACGTAAAATACAGCCCTATGTCATCAGTTTCTGATTTATCAAATTGTATAACCGTGCAAAATATTGCTCATTCGCAGTGGTCTTTCTTGAACTATTTGGGGGGAAAAAATATATAAAAATAACTAAAAACTTGTTGAAAAATAAACACTTGATTTAGTTATAATTAAAGATTTCTACACATACTGCGATGAGGTGGCGACTTGTCCAGGGTGTACAACGCCTTCCGCCCAATTGTAGCTGAGATAAGCACCAGCGCTCCCCGCGACCCCAAAGGGAATAAGCGGTAGGAAATGGATGGATGTATAGCTGTAAATATACTCCTCCCCTCCTCGCCACGCCCTTAAACACGCCCCTTGATCAACCCCCGACCACGCCCCCCCAACTCCCAAAATCAGAGGTCTCAAGGTCGGCAAGTATGCATGGGAGATCCACCCAGAATTGGGCCATATGAATCCCCTCCCTGCCCACTGGGTGTGAGTTTTCCTTGCCCTTTTGTGGGTTCTTCCGAGGATGTTGTAGTCGTAATGATTTGTGCAGTCCTTTGAGACATTTGTGATTTGGGGCTACATAAATAAACATTGATTGATTGATTGATAATTAGTATTGGACGGCGTGGCGCAGTGGAAGAGTGGCCGTGCGCAACCCGAGCGTCCCTGGTTCAATTCCCACCTAGTACCAACCTCGTCACGTCCGTTGTGTCCTGAGCAAGACACTTCACCCTTGCTCCTGATGGGTGCTGGTTGGCGCCTTGCATGGCAGCTCCCTCCAGTGGGCTTTAAGAATAAACTAAAAGGAGAAGTATTGCGTAAAGAGATTATTTTAGATTGTACCTAATGTCATGACTGTTTTTATTGACTATTGAATATTTTATTGATTATGGAATAAGCAGCAGAAAATGGATGGATGATACTTTTTCGTCACTTATTGTTTGTCTTTGGTACACTAATGTGTTTTAGGCCATTGGTTCTTTGTTTTATTTTTGCAAAAATGTATACAGTATATCTATTTTTATATTGCTATTTTTATCTTTGGTATGAAAATTATTAAGTAACAACATCTATTAGTAGTTTTTGGTTCTTTGTTGTTGCTATTTTTGTATTATGACAATTTATTATTGGATCATGTTGTACTGCATTTTAATCGTTTGTTCTGTGGTTGTGTGATGTTTTTTGCCTGGACCCCAGGAAGAATAGTCTCCACTGCGGTGTAGACTAATGGGGATCCTTAATAAACTAAACTAAATAAACTAAACTAAATCCATCAGTGTGTGAATGTGTGTGTAAATGTGGAAGTAGTGTCAAAGCGCTTTGAGTACCTTGAAGGTAGAAAAGCGCTATACAAGTACAACCCATTTATCATTTATTTATTTATTTATTTATTGTCAGACTAAATCCGAATTAATTTAGATGTCCTAAAAAATGTCTCCGCCAAGGTGGAAAAGTAAGATGGAAAGGTTGTGTACATAATCACACGTCTGCTTTGATTTCACTGAAAAATAGGAAGAAAAACAACAATTCTTCTCAGGAACATCCCCCCGTGACGGACATTCTTTCGGTTTGTTTGTTTGTTTACCGCTGAGCCCGCGACGATAGTGTCAGCGCCGCGATCTTCCATGTATCACCGCCAGCTCGTTGCGGACTCAATCCACGACCCGGTGACAGTCCTATTTGCAGGCGGCGGCGGCGGCGGCGGTTTATTTAGTAGAAATAGAGACAAGGCGGGCGAGGATTGAAGATGTTGGATGTGTCACGGATGCAACCGCACATCCTTCACTGATGCTGTCATGAAAGCAGGAGATAGAAAACTCGGTCTGTTCCAAGATGAACGCCTTTGAGTCCCGTCTTATGAGCACGGAAACAACACCGGGTTGACAAGAAAGAGTTAGAGGAGGGAAGGCGAGCAGCACCGCCGGGGCCTGACACTCGAGGTTTTTTGACGTCTGAGGGGAATTCAATAGCAGCGCATCGGTCCACACCGGCTGATATATTTTCGCAATGAAAATTGTTCTGGCTGTCGATGGATGGACGTCGCCGCGTGTGTCATAGTCCTACTCCTTACTGCAAATCAACAAAGCCTTTTTTTCACCCTGCACAATCCTAAAGGGCGGAATTGGTTCATTTTAACACTTATTTTAATGTATGTAATGTAAATTTCAAAAATAATTTCGGCTTCCTCCCACTTCCAAAGACATGCACCTGGGGATAGGCCCCTCCCACCTCCAAAGACATGCACCTGGGGATAGGCCCCTCCCACCTCCAAAGACATGCACCTGGGGATAGGTTGATTGGCAACACTAAATGGTCCCTAGTGTGTGAATGTTGTCTGTCTATCTGTGTTGGCCCTGTGATGAGATGGCGACTTGTCCAGGGTGTACCCTGCCTTCCGCCCGATTGTAGCTGAGATAGGCGCCAGCGCCCCCCGCGACCCCGAAAGGGAATAAGCGGTAGGAAATGGATGGATGGATGGAATTTCTTAAAAAAATATTAATATATGTGGTTAAAATACAAAAACAAAAATACTACTTTAACAATTATATATTTTAAAATATATAAAAATATATTTAAAAAATACAACACTTTAAAATGATTTGGAAAAAAACATAAAAATCATGTTAATAAGCAACTAATTGGGGCGGCACAGCTCGGTTGGTAGAGTGGCCGTGTCAGCAACTTGAGGGTTGCAGGTTCGATTCCCGCTTGTGCCACCCTAGTTACTGCCGTTGTGTCCTTGGGCAAGACACTTTACCCACCACACTGGTTTAAATGTAACTTAGATATTGGGTGTCACTATGTAAAGCGCTTTGAGTCACTTGAGAAAAGCGCTATATAAATATACTTCACTTCACTTCACTAATTCATTATGAATATGTTCCCCATATTTTTTTTATCTAGAGAGATTGTAAGTTAATAACATGAACATTGTCACGTAATGTATTCAGAAAATGTAAATATAGACAAATAAAGTCTATACACCAGGGGTCACCAACCATTTTGAAAGCAAGAGCTACTTCTTGGGTACTGATTAATGCGAAGGGCTACCAGTTTGATACACACTTAAATAAATTGCCAGAAATAGCCAATTTGCTCAATTTACCTTTAATATGTATGTATATATATATATATATATATATATATATATATATATATATATATATATATATTTATATATATATATACATATATATACATATATATATATGTATGTATATAAATATATGTACATATACATATACATATATATATACATATATATACATACATATATATATATATATATATATATATATATATACATATATATATATGTAGGTGTGGGAAAAAAAATCACAAGACTACTTCATCTCTACAGATCTGTTTCATGAGGGGTTCCCTCAATCATCAGGAGATTTTAATGGAAGCATTCACATACAATGGTTTATATAGAGCACAGAGTGGGTGGGTACAGGCAGGCGTAGGGCGTGGTGATTGCCTCATGTGTTACCTAGGAGGTGTTTCCGTCTATGGCGGCATGTTGAAATGATTTCACTGCGCTTGTTAAGGGATGATAGATCTGGATGATCTATAATAAACAATTTCTCTTTTAAGCATAGGTTGCATCTTTTATTACCACTGTTGTAAGGTGTGCTGGATGCAAGAATTTGCCATGTTATTGAATATTCAACATTATTGTCTTTGAGGTTCCAAATGTGTTTGCTGAGTTCTGTAGAATTCTGCAAAGTCTGGTTTCTAAAGGAGGCGTTGTGATTATTCCATCTTGTTTTGAACGCTCCTTCGGTTAATCCTACGTACATGTCGGATGTGTTAATGTCCTTGCGTATTACCTTTGCTTGGTAAACGACTGATGTCTGTAAGCACCTTCCGTTGAGAGGGCAATCAGGTTTCTTGCGACAGTTACATTCATTATGGTGGGGCGGCATAGCTCGGTTGGTAGAGTGGCCGTGCCAGCAACTTGAGAGTTGCAGGTTCGATTCCCGCTTGTGCCATCCTAGTCACTGCCGTTGTGTCCTTGGGCAAGACACTTTACCCACCTGCTCCCAGTGCCACCCACACTGGTTTAAATGTAACTTAGATATTGGGTTTCACTATGTAAAGCGCTTTGAGTCACTTGAGAAAAGCGCTATATAAATATAATTCACATTATTGGTTTCAGAGTCGTTTAGTCTGGGGGCAGGCAGTCCTTTTGCAATTGCTTTGTTGTGGTTTGAAATGATTTGTTGCATGTTATTCATACAGCTGTAGCTCAATTTAATGTTGTTCTTGTTGAATATTTTTCTTAGGGTGTTGCCTTTGGGGAAGTGTTTGTCGATCAGAGTGAGGAACTTGCGGCCGATGTTGGTTGAGACGTCTTTGCTGAATGGCGGATTGTACCAGATGATGTTGTTTCGTTTTCTGCTCTTTTTTGGTTGGTTTCCTGGAGTGGGTTCATAGGTGAGGGTGAAGTTGTATCCGCTTTCATCAAGTGCTTTCTGGTACGGGGGGGTTGCTTGGTCGAATTCAGCTTTGCTGGATGACAGCATCGATAGCCTTTTATTAATTCCGGTAGGTATTCTTTTGGTGGTGGTGGGTGGGTGGTTGCTGTCGTGGTGCACGTATTGGAGTGTTGTGTTGGGTTTCGTGAATGAAATAACAGCTACCAACCATTCACGAAACCCAACACAACACTCCCACACCTACATATTGCGCTCTACCACGGTATCGAGCACTATTCTCCGGATAATCCAATCAAGACATATATATATATATATATATATATATATATATGTATATGTATTTCTGTCTGTCATTCCGTCGTACATTTTTTTTTCCTTTTACGGAAGGTTTTTTGTAGAGAATAAATGATGAAAAAAAACACATAATTGAACGGTTTAAAAGAGGAGAAAACACATGAAAAAAAAATTACATTTTGAAACATAGTTTATCTTCAATTTCGACTCTTTAATATTCAATATTCAACCGAAAAAAATGAAGAGAAAAACTAGCTAATTTGAATCTTTTTGAAAAAATAAAAAAAAAAAATTATGGAACATCATTAGTAATTTTTCCTGATTAAGATTAATTTTAGAATTTTGATGACATGTTTTAAATAGGTTAAAATCCACTTCGAAATAAGATTTAAATTTGATTCTACGGATTTTCTAGGTTTGCCAGAATATATTTTTTTTAATTTTAATCATAAATTTGAAGAAATATATCACAAATATTCTTCGTCGAAAAAACAGAAGCTAAAATGAAGAATTAAATTTAAATGTATATATTATTCTGTACGACAAAACAAATAAAAAAATACTTGAACATTGATTTAAATTGTCAGGAAATAAGAGGAATGAATTTGAAAGATAAAAAGGTATATGTGTTTAAAAATCCTAAAATAATTTTTAAGGTAGTATTTTTTCTATAAAATTGTCTTTCTGAAAGTTATAAGAAGCAAAGTAAAAAAATAAATGAATTTATTTAAACAAGTGAAGACCAAGTCTTTAAAATATTTTCTTGGATTTTCAAATTCTATTCGAGTTTTGTCTCTCTGAGAATTAAAAATGTCGAGCAAAACGAGACCAGCTTGCTAGTAAATAAATACAATTTAAAAAATAGAGGCAGCTCACTGGTAAGTGCTGCTATTTGATCTATTTTTAGAACAGGCCAGCGGGCGACTCATCTGGTCCTTACGGGCTACCTGGTGCCCGCGGGCACCACGTTGGTGACCCCTGCTATATACTATTAACCGCAAAAGGTAAGTGTAAAAAAAAAACATCATGATTTGTACATTTTCAGAATGTGCTTGTTGTATTTTTTAAACAAAGACAACAATCTGAAGATGTCTTTATTTTTAAGTTAACGTGCGGTGATTTTACCAGCGTTGGGGGTAGATTTTTCTCCATGTGGCCCCCGATCTAAAATTAGTTTGACGCCCCTGGTCCAACTTGTCTGTTGTCTGCTGTGCATGCTATTATAGACTTTCAAGACCATAAACAAAATGTCCGACGGGGTCAAAGATGAAACCACTTTCTTCTGCAGCAATTTAATTAAAGGCCTACTGAAACCCACTACTACCCACCGATAGTTTATATATCAATGATGAAATATTAACATTGCAACAAATGCCAATACGGCCTTTTTAGTTTACTCAATTGCAATTTTAAATTTCCAGCAGAGTTTCCTGTTGAAAACGTCGCAGTATGATGACGCCTGCGTTTGACGACATTATTTTCCAGCCCGATCCAAGCTATAAGTAGTCTGCTTTAATCGCATAATTACACAGTATTCTGGACATCTGTGTTGCTGAATCTTTTGCAATTTGTTCAATTAATAATGGAGACGTCAAAGTAGAAAGATGGAGGTGGGAAGCTTTTAGCCTTTAGCCACACAAACACACGGTGTTTCCTTGTTTAAAATTCCCGGAGGTGAAGCTTTACTATGGATCAGAGCGCTTAAGCGAACATGGATCCCGACTACATGTCAACCGGCAGTTTTCGGTGAGAAAATTGTGGTAATAAGTCGGCTCTGACCGGAGATCAGCGGGGCTTCTGTCCTGCTGCACCTGCCGTGACTTCCCTCAGAGACTCTGGCATCAACACACCCGTGGCCAAACTCCTCCGACTTTCAGGTACTATTTAACTCACTAAAACACTAGCAACTCAATAGGCAGATAAGGGGTTTCCCAGAATGATCCTAGTAAATGTGTTTAAAAACATCTGAATCGCTCCCACTGCAATCGTCTTTTTTTCTTTCTAGTCCTTCACTCTAAATTTCCTCATCCACGAATCTTTCGTCCTGGGGAAATTGTCGCTTTCTCGGCCCGAATAGCTCTAGCTGCCGGTGGCCATGATTGTAAACAATGTGAGGATGTGAGGAGCTCCACAACCCGTGACATCACGCGCACATCGTCTGCTACTTCCGGTACAGGCAAGGCTTTTTTATTAGCGACCAAAAGTTGCGAACTTTATCATCGATGTTGTCTACTAAATCCTTTCAACAAAAATATGGCAATATGGCGAAATTATCAAGTATGACACATAGAATGGACCCGTCTAAATAAGAAAATCTCATTTCAGTAGGCCTTTAAGATAAAACTTATTTCATGATAACAACACACAGTTTGTTGTTTGCGGTCGAATTCCAAGTATTGAGCACCTGGAAGTTGCGGAACGAGGGCGGGAGGTCGAGGCGTCGGGTCGAACATGAACTTGGGAAAGACGGTTGGAAATTATAACGAGGGGGGACGGAGTTTGGGGGGGGTCTGCTGGTTGTTTGTTTGCACAGGGCGTCCGTCTCACAGCACCGTCTGTGGCAGGAATACTGATGCTGTTCACCCATTGGCTCCTTGCAAACTTTCAGTCCATGGGGAACAGTCGGGAAGTATCGCACACATCAACGAAATCTAACGAGTATCGGCGCCTGCCATTAGTCGTCCGATTAGCGGCGGCCTTGGGAAAGTGGCAGGTCCCAATCAATATAACTTTTCATCGGGGGGGGGGCGACATTGTTTACGTCCCTCAGCGGGAATGATTACAACGTGGCTAATAACGGGTCGAAATCCACTTTCTGACACAAAGGCTGGGAATGAAATGAGATCGTATTGATTGTGCGTTTGGATTAAAACCTTTGCTGTACGTGCAGATCTGCAGCATAATGGTCGGCACTTTTACCTGGCAGACTCCCAGCTGGGCCTTGCATAGAGAGACGGAACGTTCTAGAAGTCGTATGTATCCTCTGCGGAAGTCGTGGAGCAGCGCATACGTTATAGAAAACCAAGCACTTTAGAGGCAAGACAGAAGCAAGGAAAACAACCTGGAATCCAAAATTTTGTGTAGAACTTTGTTTACTTAGACGTTTTACTATTTTAGTCACCAGGAAGTAGACTGATAACTAATAAACGTTGCACAGTGTTTTTCCCTACTGAGGCGACAGAGGAAAGGAAAATGATCCTTGCGATCTTTGCAGAATCTTTGTGCCGATTCTTACCCGCCCACACAACCCCAGGTGGTGGATAAGAAAAGACTGTTTGGACAATTTAAAGGGGAGGATTCTGCCCCCCTCCTGGCCTCCCTCCACCCACCCCTAAAAACGGTTGCAGACCGCGGGGAGCGTGTCTGGTATCCGCTCCTTGAGGGGGGCTAGGGCTGGGAACTATTCGGGTGGGGTGGCTCAGCGTGTCACGCCAACCCGCAACCTACGGCCCGGCCACCACCACCAGTACATTTTTCTTTGTGAACCAGGAAGTAGTGCTCCAACTAGCTGAAATTGTAAAGTTGACATCCCACCTATCTATTTTTTTCCCACTTTGGCGACAGAGGCAAGGAAACAAACACCCTTAAAGAAGACAAGTCAAACGAAACTGTGTGAGGATTACAGACTTTAGTTCCACTTTTCCCAGTTTTGTTATTCACTTCTCCACCACAAACACATATAAATATATATATATATACATATATATATATATATATATATATTATGTGTGGTGAAAATTTACAAGACTACTTCATCTCTACAGAACTGTTTCATGAGGGGTTCCCTCAATCATCAGGAGATTTAAAAAAATAAAAAAAATCTCCTGACGATTGAGGGAACCCCTCGTGAAACAGTCCTGTAGGGATGAAGTAGTTTTGTGAATTTTCCCCACACATACATATTGCGCTCTACCACGGTATCGAGCACTATTCCCGGGATAATCCAATCAAGACACACACATATATATATATATATATATATATATATATATATATATATATATATATATATATTTGAGTCACGATGATGTCATTCAAGAACCGGGAAGTAGTATGCCAACTAGTTAAAACAAATACGGCATTCCGCCATTTATTTTCCCCACTTTGGCGACAAAGGCGGGAAAAAAACTCACCAGAGGATGAAAGCTACACCAGAACTTTAACTCAGTGTGCAGATTGAGCACAATATTTTAACCTTTGGCTAAGTTTGAGTCCCGATGAGGTCATCCGAGAACCCGGAAGTAGCATGCTAACCAGCTAACAAACACAAATATGGCATTCCGCCATTTTTTTTCCTCTCTTTGGCGACAGAGGCAAGAAAGAACTCACCGGATAAGGGAACCTTGATCAGAACTTAAACTCAGTGTGCAGATTGAGCACGATATTTTTACTATTGGCTAATTTGAGTCACGATGACGTCATCCAGGGACCAAGAAGCAGCATGTTAACCAGCTAACAAACACAAATACGGCATTCCACCATTTATTTTCCTCTCTTTGGCGACAGAAGCAAGGAAAAAGGATGACACCTCAACCAGAACTTGAACTCAGTGTACAGATTGAGCACAAAATGTACACTATTGGCTAGTTTGAGTCTCAATGACATGATCCGAGAACCAGGAAGTAGCATGCTAACCAGCTAACAAACACAAATATGGCATTACGCCATTTTTTTTTCCCCTACTTTGGCGACAGAGGCAAGAAAAAACTCACCAGAGGATGAAACCTTGACCAGAACTTAAACTCAGTGTGCAGATTGAGCACAATATTTTCACTATTAGCTAAGTTTGAGTCCCGATGATGTCATCTGAGAACCAGGAAGTAGTATGCTAATTAGTTAACACGAATACAACATTCCGCCATGAATTTTCCCCACTTTGGCAACAGTGGCAAGAAAAAAACTCACCAGAGGATGAAACCTCGACGAGAACTTTAACTCAGTGTGCAGATTGAGCACGATATTTACACTATTGGCTAGTTTGAGTCTCGAGGACATCATCCGAGAACCCGGAAGTAGCATGCTAACCAGCTAACAAACACAAATATGGCATTCCGCCTTTTTTTTTCCTCTCTTTGGCGACAGAGGCAAGAAAGAACTCACCGGATAAGGGAACCTTGATCAGAACTTAAACTCAGTGTGCAGATTGAGCACGATATTTTTACTATTGGCTAATTTGAGTCCCGATGAGGTCATCCGAGAACCAAGAAGCAGCATGTTAACCAGCTAACAAACACAAATACGGCATTCCACCATTTATTTTCCTCTCTTTGGCGACAGAAGCAAGGAAAAAGGATGACACCTCAACCAGAACTTGAACTCAGTGTACAGATTGAGCACAAAATGTACACTATTGGCTAGTTTGAGTCAAAAATGACATGATCCGAGAACCAGGAAGTAGCATGCTAACCAGCTAACAAACACAAATATGGCATTCCGCCATTTTTTTCCCCCCTACTTTGGCGACAGAGGCAAGAAAGAACTCACCAGAGGATGAAACCTTGACCAGAACTTAAACTCAGTGTGCAGATTGAGCACGATATTTTCACTATTGGCTAGGTTTGAGTCACGATGATGTCATCTGAGAACCAGGAAGTAGTATGCTAATTAGTTAACACGAATACAACATTCCGCCATTAATTTTCCCCACTTTGGCAACAGTGGCAAGAAAAAAACTCACCAGAGGATGAAACCTCGACGAGAACTTTAACTCAGTGTGCAGATTGAGCACGATATTTACACTATTGGCTAGTTTGAGTCTCGAGGACATCACCCGAGAACCCGGAAGTAGCATGCTAACCAGCTAACAAACACAAATATGGCATTCCGCCTTTTTTTTCTCCTCTCTTTGGCGACAGAGGCAAGAAAGAACTCACCGGATAAGGGAACCTTGATCAGAACTTAAACTCAGTGTGCAGATTGAGCACGATATTTTTACTATTGGCTAATTTGAGTCACGATGACGTCATCTGAGGACAAAGAAGCAGCATGTTAACCAGCTAACAAACACAAATACGGCATTCCAACATTTATTTTCCTCTCTTTGACGACAGAAGCAAGGAAAAAGGATGACACCTCAACCAGAACTTGAACTCAGTGTACAGATTGAGCACAAAATGTACACTATTGGCTAGTTTGAGTCAAAAATGACATGATCCGAGAACCAGGAAGTAGCATGCTAACCAGCTAACAAACACAAATATGGCATTCCGCCATTTTTTTTTCCCTCACTTTGGCGACAGAGGCAAGAAAGAACTCACCAGAGGATGAAACCTTGACCAGAACTTAAACTCAGTGTGCAGATTGAGCACAATTTTTTCACTATTGGCTAAGTTTGAGTCACGATGATGTCATCTGAGAACCAGGAAGTAGTATGCTAATTAGTTAACACGAATACAACATTCCGCCATTAATTTTCCCCACTTTGGCAACAGTGGCAAGAAAAAAACTCACCAGAGGATGAAACCTCGACGAGAACTTTAACTCAGTGTGCAGATTGAGCACGATATTTACACTATTGGCTAGTTTGAGTCTCGAGGACATCATCCGAGAACCCGGAAGTAGCATGCTAACCAGCTAACAAACACAAATATGGCATTCCGCCTTTTTTTTTCCTCTCTTTGGCGACAGAGGCAAGAAAGAACTCACCGGATAAGGAAACCTTGATCAGAACTTAAACTCAGTGTGCAGATTGAGCACGATATTTTTACTATTGGCTAATTTGAGTCACGATGAGGTCATCCGAGGACCAAGAAGCAGCATGCTAACCAGCTAACAAACACAAATATGGCATTCCAACATTTATTTTCCTCTCTTTGACGACAGAAGCAAGGAAAAAGGATGACACCTCAACCAGAACTTGAACTCAGTGTGCAGATTGAGCACAAAATTTACACTATTGGCTAGTATGAGTCTCGATGACATCATCCGAGAACCAGGAAGTAGCATGCTAACCAGCTAACAAACACAAATATGGCTTTCCGCCATTTTTTTTCCCTCACTTTGGCGACAGAGGCAAGAAAGAACTCACCAGAGGATGACACCTCGACCAGAACTTAAACTCAGTGTGCAGATTGAGCACGATATTTACACTATTGGCTAAGTTTGAATCAAAATGACATCATACAAGAACCAGGACGTAGCATGCTAACCAGCTAACAAACACAAATGTGGCATTCCGCCATTTATTTTCCTCACTTTGGCGACAGAGGCAAGGAAAAAGGATGACACCTCGACCAGAACTTAAACTCAGTGTGTAGATTGAGCACAATATTTTCACTATTGGCTAAGTTTGAGGGTATTCCGCCATTTATTTTTTTCCTCACTTTGACAACAGAGGCAAGAAAGAACTCACCAGAGAATGACACCTCGACCAGAACTTAAACTCAGTGTGCAGATTGAGCACGATATTTTCACTATTGGCTAGTTTGAGTCACAATGACATCATCCGAGAACCGGTAACTAGCATGCTAACCAGCTAACAAACACAAATACGGCATTCCGCCATTTATTTTCCTTACTTTGGCGACAGAGGCAAGGAAAAAGGATGACACCTCGACCAGAACTTAAACTCAGTGTGCAGATTGAGCACAATATTTTCACTATTGGCTAAGTTTGAGTCACTATGATGTCATCCGAGAACCGGTAACTAGCATGCTAACCAGCTAACAAACAAATACGGCATTCCGAAAAAAAATTTCCCCCACTTTAGCGACAGAGGAAAGAAAGAATTCACCAGAGGATGACACCTCGACCAGAACTTAAACTCAGTGTGCAGATTGAGCACGATATTTACACTATTGGCTAAGTTTGAATCAAAATGACATCATACGAGAACCAGGACGTAGCATGCTAACCAGCTAACAAACACAAATGTGGCATTCCGACATTTATTTTCCTCACTTTGGCGACAGAGGCAAGGAAAAAGGATGACACCTCGACCAGAACTGAAACTCAGTGTGTAGATTGAGCACAATATTTTCACTATTGGCTAAGTTTGAGGGTATTCCGCCATATTTTTTTTTCCTCACTTTGACAACAGAGGCAAGAAAGAACTCACCAGAGAATGACACCTCGACCAGAACTTAAACTCAGTGTGCAGATTGAGCACGATATTTTCACTATTGGCTAGTTTGAGTCACAATGACATCATCCGAGAACCGGTAACTAGCATGCTAACCAGCTAACAAACACAAATACGGCATTCCGCCATTTATTTTCCTTACTTTGGCGACAGAGGCAAGGAAAAAGGATGACACCTCGACCAGAACTTAAACTCAGTGTGCAGATTGAGCACAATATTTTCACTATTGGCTAAGTTTGAGTCACTATGATGTCATCCGAGAACCGGTAACTAGCATGCTAACCAGCTAACAAACAAATACGGCATTCCGAAAAAAAATTTCCCCCACTTTAGCGACAGAGGAAAGAAAGAATTCACCAGAGGATGACACCTCGACCAGAACTTAAACTCAGTTTGCAGAATGAGCACGATATTTACACTCTTGGCTAGTTTGAGTCTCGATGACATTATCCGAGAACCAGGAAGTAGCATGCTAACCAGCTAACAAACACAAATACGGCATTCCGCCATTTTTTTCTCCCCGCTTGGGCGACAGAGGCAAGAAACAATTTACCAGGGGATGAAACCTCGACAAGAACTTTAACTCGGTGTGCAGATTGAGCACGATATTTACACTACTGGCTAGTTTGAGTCTCGATGACATTATCCGAGAACCAGGAAGTAGCATGCTAACTAGTTAACAAACACAAATGTGGCATTCCGCTGCACTTTTTGTCAATTATTTGGCCCTGGCAGAGGATCTCATTGGCTGGTGTAGGCATACACAAGCCTCAAACGTCGAGGGACTAAATTAATCTTTTTCTGGCTCTTTAGGAATTTTTTTGCACATTTCAGAGGACAGAGACCCCCAGCACCCCTCCCGCCCCACCTTATTCTCCTGCTTTCTATTCCTCCCACTCTTTATAGAGGCCCTCTGCTCGCCATGGAGGTTCATTCTGTTCAGATGTGAAGAGGGTTTGGGGAGCGGGGGGGTCAGTGTGTCCCCCTTTAAAGAATGCACCAGCCACTCACTGTGAGCATCCTCATAAGACCCCCACTTCTCCTGCTGTCACTTATAGAGCCATTCACATCATCCCCCCCCCTCAAACGGACACCCCCGGAGCGGCCTTATTGCTGCAGCTCCTCCATGGAGAAAGCATTTGTGAAGATGCAGGCGCAGGAAGAGGTCTTTGTGCTCTATAGGTGCCGTCACGTGGTCTTGGAGATTCCAAAAAGGTCTCCCTAAAGGCCCCCAATGTTGTCACACTGGCTTGGAAAAGGTCCTGGTCCTTTTCTGTCTTTTTATGAGTTTGTCCCCCAATGGAGGTCACAGCCCGAGCTCTAAATAATGTTATTTTTATTGGGTTTTTACACAAATACGTCCTGAAGGTCTAAACAGGAACAGGAACCCCATGGCATCAGAGCCATGTGACGAAAAAGGTAGCTTAAAGGGGAACATTATCACGATTTCAAAGGTATTAAAAACAATAAAAATCTGTTCCCGGTGGCTTGTTGTATTTTTTGAAGTTTTTTTCAAAATGTTACCGGTCCGGGAATATCTCTAAAAAAAGCTTTAAAGTGCTTGATTTTCGCTATTTGCGATGTGACTATCCATTTCCCTGTGACGTCATACAGTGCTGCCAATGTAAACAAACAACGGCAGATACCACAGCAAGATATAGCGACATTAACTCGGATTCAGACTCGGATTTCAGCGACTTAAGCGATTCAACAGATTAAGCATGTATTGAAACAGATGGTTGGAGTATGAAAGTATTGAAGAAGAAACTGAAACTATTGAGCGAATAGCTATTGATGCTATTCACAGCCCTAGCATGGCCGAATAGCTGCGTTAGCATCGCCGGTAAAATGTGCGGACCAAACGATCAGGACTTTCGCATCTCTTGACACTGGAGCAACTTAAATCCGTCGATTGGTAAGTGTTTTTTTCGCATTAAATGTGGGTGGAAGTAAACGTGATATAGTTGCAAATGCATCTGCAGGTTATCCATACATCTCTGTGCCATGTCTGCTTTAGCACCGCCGGTAAATAGCATGTTAGCATCGATTAGCGTAGCATGTTAGCATCGATTAGCTGGCAGTCAACATCAACAAAACTCACCTTTGTGATTTCGTTGATTTTATCGTTGCAAATGCATCTGCAGGTTATCCATACATCTCTGTGCCATGTCTGCCTTAGCACCGCTGGTAAATAGCATGTTAGCATCGATTAGCATAGCATTTTAGCATCGATTAGCTGGCAGTCACGCCGCAACCAAATATGTCTGATTAGCACATAAGTCAACATCAACAAAACTCACCTTTGTGATTTCGTTGACTTTATCGTTGCAAATGCATCTGCAGGTTATCCATACATCTCTGTGCCATGTCTGTCTTAGCATTGCCGGTAAAATGTGGAGACACTTTGGCACATTCAATGGGGGTCTGGCGGCAGACACTTTCACATCTTCGGGCCAGTGGTGCAACTTGAATCCCTCCCAGTTAGTGTTGTTACACCCTCCGACAACACACCGACGAGGCATGATGTCTCCAAGGTTCCAAAAAATAGTCGAAAAAACGGAAAATAACAGAGCTGAGACCCGGTGTTTGTAATGTGTTGAAAATGAAAATGGCGGCTGTGTTACCTCGGTGACGTCACATTCTGACGTCATCACCACATGAGCGGTAAACAGAAAGGTGTTTAATTCGCCAAAATTCACCCATTTAGAGTTCGGAAATCGGTTAAAAAAACATATGGTCTTTTTTCTGCAACATCAAGGTATATATTGACGCTTACATAGGTCTGCTGATAATGTTCCCCTTTAAGGTGCTAGTTTTAGAAAAATGTTCCGAATCAAATTAGCAATGATGGACTGAGCGGGAACAGGAACAACGTGGGTTCCGAGTCAATGAACACAAGGAGAAATAGGTGTGAGGAAAATGGTGCAACGTAGGTTGCACTGCTAAAAAGGAAGCTCAAAATAATGACTCTCAAACAGAACAGGAACTGGACTCAATGATTCAAGTGGTGTAAGAAGACCCTTGTCAAGATTCTCTTTTAAAAAAATAAATAAATAAACAACCTATATAAGTCTGAACCGGAACAGGAACAGTATGGATTGACAATTAATCAACACAATGAGAGACGGGGGTGAGGAAAAGGATGTATAAGATCAACAGGAACTTCAGACAACTAAGCCATGAAGACCTGACCAGGAACAGGAACTATTCTACAAAAGGTGGTAGGGCCAAACAGGAAGCTCAACATTATGACCCGTAAACATTTGAACAGGAACATGAATGATCTAGTAGTCTAAGACAGGTCTAAGACACATGTGTCTAAAACAAGAAGGAACTTTCTCCAGATGCCTTAAAAAAAATTGAATATCCTAACAAACACACTGTTAAAGGCCTACTGAAATGAGATTTCCTTATTTGAACGGGGATAGCAGGTCCATTCTATGTGTCATACTTGATCATTTCGCGATATTGCCATACTTTTGCTGAAAGGATTTAGTAGAGAACATCGACGATAAATTTTGCAACTTTTGGTCGCTAATAAAAAAGCCTTGCCTGTACCGGAAGTAGCAGACCATGTGCGCGTGATGTCACGGGTTGTAGGGCTCCTCCCATCCTCACATTGTTTACAATCATAGCCAGCAGCAGCTAGAGCTATTCGGACCGAGAAAGCGACACTTTCCCCATTAGTTTGAGCGAGGATGAAAGATTCGTGGATGAGGAAATTTAGAGTGAATAATTAGGGGAAAAAATAAAATAAAATAAAAAAGTAAAAAAAAAAAAAAGGCGAGGGCAGTGGGAGCGATTCAGATTTTGTTAGACACATTTACTAGGATAATTGTGGAAAATCCCTTATCTGCCTATTAAGTTACCAGTATTTTAGTGAGATTATAAAGTACCTGAAAAGCGGAGGGGTGTGGCCACAGGTGTGTTGACGCCAGAGTCTTTGAGGGAAGTCACACAGCTGCAGCAAGACGGAAGCTCCGCTGATGTCTCCAGTAAGAGCTGACTTATTACCACAATTTTCTCACCGAAAACTGCCGGTCGGGATCCATGTTCGCTTGACCGCTCTGATCCATAGTAAAGCTTCATCTTCGGGAATTTTAAACAAGGAAACACCGACTGTGTTTGTGTGGCTAAAGGCTAAAAGCTTCCCAACTCCATCTTTCTACTTGGACTTCTCCATTATTAATTGAACAAATTGCAAAAGATTCAGCAACGCAGATGTCCAGAATACTGTGTAATTATGCGATTAAAGCAGACTACTTATAGCTTGGATCGGGCTGGAAAATAATGTCCGCTACAATTTGAGACGTCACGCGCATGCGTCATCATACCGCGACGTTTTCAAACTGACACTTCGCGGGAAATTTAAAATTGCAATTTAGTAAACAAAAAACGCCGTATTGGCATGTGTTGCAATGTTAATACAAACCCTGTTTCCATATGAGTTGGGAAATTGTGTTAGAAATTGTGTTAGTTGTAAATATAAACTGAATAAAATGATTTGCAAATCCTTTTCAAGCCATATTCAGTTGAATATGCTACAAAGACAACAGATTTGATGTTCAAACTAATAACATTTTTTTTTTTGCAAATAATCATTAACTTTAAAATTTGATGCCAGCAACACGTGACAAAGAAGTTGGGAAAGGTGGAAATAAATACTGATAAAGTTGAGGAATGCTCATCAAACACTTATATGGAACATCCCACAGGTGTGCAGGCTAATTGGGAACAGTTGGGTATAAAAGCAGCTTCCATGAAATGCTAAGTATTTCACAAACAAGGATGGGGTGAGGGTCACCACTTTGTAAGCAAATTGTCGAACAGTTTTAGAACAACATTTCTCAACGAGCTATTGCAAGGAATTTAGGGATTTTCCCCATGTAAGGTCCATAAAAATCATGTAAAGGTTCAGAGAATCTAGAGAAATCACTGCACGTAAGCGATGATATTGCGAACCTTTGATCAAAAACCAAAAACCAAAATCAGTGTGTAAAGGATATCACCATGTGGGCTCAGGAACACTTCATAAAACCACTGTCAGTAACTACAGTTGGTCACTACATCTGTAAGTGCAAGTTAAAACTCTACTATGCAAACCCAAACCCATTTATCAACAACACCCTGAAACGCCGCCAGCTTGGCTGGACCCGAGCTCACCTAAGATGGACTGATGCAAAGTGGCAAGGTGTTCTGTGGTCTGACGAGTCCACATTTCAAATTACATTTGGAAACAGAGGACGTGGTGTCCTCCAGAACAAAGAGGAAAATAACCATTCAGATTGTTATAGGCGCAAAGTTCAAAAGCCAGCATCTGTGATGGTATGGGGGTGTATTAGTGCCCAAGGCATGGGTAACTTACACATCTGTGAAGGCACCGTTAATGCTGAATGGTCCATACAGGTTTTGGAGCAACATATGTTGTCATCCAAGCAACGTTATCATGGACGCCCCTTCTTATTTCAGCAAAACAATGCCAAGCCACGTGTTACAACAGCGTGGCTTCGTAGTAAAAGAGTGCAATTACTTTCCTGGCCCGCCTGCAGTCCAGACATGTCTCCTATCCAAAATGTTTGGCACATTATGAAGCGTCAAATACAACAACAAGACCCCAGGCTGTTGAACATCTTAAGCTGTATATCAGGCAAGAATGGTAAAGAATTCCACTTTCAAAGCTTCAACAATTAGTTTCCTCAGTTCCCAAACGTTTATTGAGTGTTGTTAAAACAAAAGGTGATGTAACACAGTGGTGAACATGCCCTTTCCCAACTACTTTGGCACGTGTTGCTGCCATGAAATTTTAAGTTAATTATTATTTGCAAAAAAAACTAAGTTTAGGAGTTTGAACATCAAATATCTTGTCTTTGAAGTGCATTCAACTGAATATGGGTGGAAAAGGATTTGCAAATCATTGTATTCCGTTTATATTTACGTCTAACACAATTTCCCAACTCATATGGAAACGGGGTTTGTAATTGTAATATGTTGTATATGGTGTGAGCAATTGAGGAAAGTAGAGACAGGTGAAGAAAAGCAGGAACCTGCGCCATAAAGTACTGACCAAGGAACAAGAACTATCCTACATATGTGGCAGGGCGAGACCGAGAGCTCAACATAATGACCCAGAATCATCTGAACAGGAACGATTTGGACTCGGGGCCGATGATCCAGTGGTGTTGGACAAAAAGTGACAGAAACAGGCATGAATCTTTCAATAATATGCTCTTTTTAGAAATGTTCCTAACAAATAATTAAGACTGAGCAGGAACAGGAACAACTCGGGGGGGGCGATGCATCACAGAAGGAAAGAGACACAGGTGTTGGACATGGCATCGTGAAAACAGGGGCAGGAATCTTTGATGTTTTAAGGGTTCCATGAACAAAAGAGTCGTAAAAGTCCTGGAAAAACTCGGCCATGCCCGACCTTTCATCGGGACCACAACGAATGACGCCTCATTTAGAGCATGAGAGCGGGATAAAAGGGGGTTAAGGGGGGGGGAGAAGGCTTTTGTCCGTCGCAGGAATGCACATAAGACGCAGGAAGAGTGTTTGGCGTGACCCCGACTAGATGAGGGAAACCATGGCAACGGCAGCCAGTGAGAAGCTCCGCTGGACCAGGCGGATACAATAGCGCCCGCTGCGGGATTGTCATTCCGCTCAGGCCTGACCCAAATCCCACAAATCCCAGCATCCTGGGGAAAAAGAAACAACACATTCACGCGGACGACAATATTCCCAACAAGTATGGCCTCCCATTCCAAACAGTACAAACTTTTCTTCTCCTCCTCCTTTGTTCCTCCAACAAAACTGCCGAGAGCAAAACTTTCTCAGGGTTTCATCCTAAACTTTCTCCGATGGCGTGCCGGCAACGACAAAGTAGTCCTTCTGTCTTCCCAACGTTAGTAAAACAAAGACTCACTTACATTTTATCCGCAGGTCTGCTCGTTGTGTGTCAGCGCCGGGAGAAAAGTCTTCCTCTAAGCTCTTTTCATCGGGAACCTCTACCACTACTCCTTCTGTTTCTATGTGTGTGTGTGTTTGTGTGTGTGGGACGGGTGAGGGGGTGGGGTCAGGGGGCGGGTGCGAGGACTCGTGATCAGGAACTCATTACCCCCAAGGTCACTCCGGGGACGCCCCGCCGGGATCCCCGACTATAGTGGAGACGGGAAATGGAGGGCGAGACCCAGCAACCTACCCCACACCCCCTCACCTCACCCCATGCAGTCCAGGATGTCAACACAATTAAGCATTTAAGTCTCATCTTAAAACTCATCTGTATACTCTAGCCTTTAAATAGACCTCCTTTTTAGACCAGTTGATCTGCCGCTTCTTTTCTTTCTCCTATGTCCCCCCCTCCCTTGTGGAGGGGGTCCGGTCCGATGACCATGGATGAAGTACTGACTGTCCAGAGTCGAGACCCAGGATGGACCGCTCGTCGGGACCCAGGATGGACCGCTCGCCTGTATCGGTTGGGGACATCTCTACGCTGCTGATCCGCTTGAGATGGTTTCCTGTGGACGGGACTCTCACTGCTGTCTTGGAGCCACTATAGATTGAACTTTCACAGTATCATGTTAGACCCGCTCGACATCCATTGCTTTCGGTCCCCTAGAGGGGGGGGGTTGCCCACATCTGAGGTCCTCTCCAAGGTTTCTCATAGTCAGCATTGTCGCTGGCGTCCCACTGGATGTGAATTCTCCCTGCCCACTGGGTGTGAGTTTTCCTTGCCCTTTTGTGGGTTCTTCCGAGGATGTTGTAGTCGTAATGATTTGTGCAGTCCTTTGAGACATTTGTGATTTGGGGCTATATAAATAAACATTGATTGATTGAAGATGCTTTGTTTTGGGCCACGCCCACAGGAAGTTATAGTTACGTAAATAAAGTTAAAAGTTAAAGTACCAATGACTGTCACACACATACTAGATGGGGTGAAATTATTCTCTGCATTTGACCCATCACCCTTGATCACCCCCCGGGAGGTGAGGGGAGCAGTGGGCAGCAGCGGTGGCCACGCCCGGGAATCATTTATGGTGATTTAACCCCCAATTCCAACCCATAAAGGCCTACTGAAATGAGATGTTCTTATTTAAACGGGGATAGCAGGTCCATTCTATGTGTCATACTTGATCATTTTGCGATATTGCCATATTTTTGCTGAAAGGATTTAGTAGAGAACATCGACGATAAAGTTCACAACTTTCGGTCGCTAACAGAAAAGCCCTGCCTGTACAGGAAGTCGCAGACGATGACGTCACATGTTTGATGGCTCCTCACATATTCACATTGTTTTTAATGGGAGCCTCCAACAAAAACAGCTATTCGGACCGAGAAAACGACAATTTCCCCCATAATTTGAGCGAGGATGAAAGATTCGTGGTTAAGGATATTGATAGCGAAGGACTAGAAAAAAATAATAATAATAATAAAGTAAAAAAAAAAAAGGGGGGATTGCATTATGACCCATTCAGGTGTTTTTAGACACATTTACTAGGATAATTCTGGGAAATCCCTTATCTTTCTATTGTGTTGCTAGTGTTTTAGTGAGTTAAATAGTACCTGATAGTCGGAGGGGTGTGTCCACGGGTGTGATGACGCCAGTCTCTGAGGGAATTAGTCACGGCAGCAGCAGCACGACAGAAGTCCACTTAACCCGAGCGATGACAGCAAGCAACTGTCACGCCTTCCTTATAACTTTTTTTTTATAAGGCTTTTAATTTTTTCGCGGCTCCTTTGGGTTGCCGACTCCTGAATGAAGGTGTCGCCTACTTCCTGTTCCTGTTCCTACATTTAAAGAGAAACTGCACCTTTTTTAATTTTTTTTAATTTTGCCTATTGTTCATAATCATTGTGGGAAACATGCCTCCCGTCCAAAGGCAAAACCCAGTAACTCAATTTTGGTCAAAACTGAGCTGATAATAATTTTGGAGTTCCCAGGTGATATGTTTTACATTAGTGTATGCGATATTGTAATTTGTTCCGTAAGTAAGCTGTTACGCGCATGGCAGGACCTAGCAACTACCACATAACCGCGTAGATACAACAAAACCTAGTATCTCAAGGGACCAATCGAAGCTTCTTTGTCAGTCGCCTTATTGTCTTTAATGAGACATTTGCACGAATGGGGGCCGACGGTCAACCTGATTATGTGATATTATGGCACGAGGGGATATTTGGAAGATTGGCCCAGGACGTTGCAAGCACCTTCATTAAATGTATTGTTCTTGATTCTTCACCTTGCATACTCTTTTGGGCAGATAACTGTGGAGGTCCAAATAAAAACTGGACGCTGTACACGGCTCTTGCCCAATGTGCAAACGCAGAATGGGGCCCACCCGAGATTGTGATAAAATATCTGGAGAAAGGGCACACGTTCATGAGAGCAGATTCAATCCGTGGCTCAATCGGCAAGAAAATGAAAGTTCAAGAAAACATCTCTACCTTTGATGACTTTGTAGATCTTTGTAAGACAGCATCAAGATAGATTGGTTTTCCTTTGTTTTCTCAAAATCAGCTAGAAGTGAGTTACTAGGTTTTGCCTTTGGACGGGAGGATGTCTGCCTGCGTATCGGCAATTAAATCCAACCTCTACTTTTTGATATTGAGGAAATAAAACTTTTGTACTAAAACCACTTTGTTTGCAGTTAAGTTTCGGATTTTCCACCACAACATTTCACCCTTGCTCCTGATGGGTCTTGGTTAGGGCCTTGCATAGCAGTTCCCGCCAACAGTGTGTGGATGAATGGGTGAATGTGGAAATAGTGTCAAAGCGCTTTTATTACCTTACTATAGACAGCAATTTTAAACTAGACAAACAAGTCAATGGCGTTTTAAAATCGTGTTTTTATCACCTTCGTCTTTTAGTAAAGGTTAAACCGTTTTTATCTTTTAACCTTTTTGAACAAGTCGTGCATGTTTTTATTTCAAGTGGCCTGGACTACTGCGATGCACTTTATGCTGGCATTAGCCAAAAAGCTCTCTCCCGGTTGCAGTTAGTCCAGAACGCGGCAGCAGGACTTTTAACAGGGGCCAGGAAACGCCAGCATAGAACCCCAATTCTTCAGAGTTTGCACTGGCTCCCTGTTCATTTTAGAATTGATTTTAAAACATTGCTGTTTGTTTTTAAATCTTTACATGGACTGGCACCTCAATATATCTCGGACCTCATCCAAATTTACATTCCTACGCGCGCTCTGAGGTCCGAGAGCCAGTTCCAGCTCGTGGTGCCCAAGACCAGACTTAAGACCAGGGGAGACAGGACCTTCTCTGTGGTCGGCCCTAAGCTCTGGAACACTCTGCCCCTCCATGTTCAAACTGCTTCCACAGTGGAGTGTTTTAAGTCTCGTCTTAAGACCCACTTTTATTCTTTGGCTTTTAACACTACGTGAGTTGTGTGGTCCTCTGTGTTTTTTATACACTTTGATTTCTAGTTTACTGTTTTAATTGATTTCACCCTTTAAAATAGTTTTTAATCATATTTGTTTTTATATTGTTTTTATATTCATTTATTTTTTGTTTTTATTCAGTCATTGGTGGTGCATAATATATATATATATATATATATCCATCCATCCATTTTCTACCGCTTATTCCCTTTTGGGGTCGCGGGGTTACTTTTTTTTAATTTTATTTTATTTTTTATTTTTTTTTTTACATTTGTTTTTAACATGGCTGTTCTCTGTTGTCCTCTGTGTTTTTTATACACTTTGATTTCTATTTTACTGTTTTAATTGATTTGACCCTTTAAAATAGTTTTTAATCATATTTGTTTTTATATTGTTTTTATTGGTTTTATATTCATTTATTTTTTGTTTTTATTCAGTCATTGGTGGTGCATAATATATATATGTATATATATATTTTTTTAATTTTATTTTATTTATTTATTTTTTTTACATTTGTTTTTAACATGGCTGTGCAGCACTTTGGAAACGTTATTGTTGTTTAAATGTGCTATATAAATAAAGGGGATTGGATTGGATTGGATTAAAAGTAGAAAAGTGCTGTACAAGTATAACCCATTTACCATTTGCTCAAGGGCACAACGGACGTGACTAGGATGGTAGAAGCTGGGGCTTGAACCAGGAACCCTCAGGTTGCTGGCACAGCCACTCTCCCGACCACGCCACGACGTCCCCAAGGCTAGTTTTGATATCCAAAGCAAAGCATGCAAAAAGCCTGCGTATGCCACCTGTGTTTCAAACATTTTTCTCCCGGTGTTAAGTAACCCGGAATCCAAGCAACACCTGTTCCTGTGCCTCCCGCCAGTCGGGATTCCAGCTGTGGTCCCCGCCATCAGCATGTCTCCCCCGCCCTGCTGATGAGGACATCGCATTGCAGTGGTCTCATATTCTTCTCATTAATAATCCATCTCATCCATTTGCGTCCCTGGAACAACCCGCCCCCCCCCCCCAACCCCCTTCCAGTGCGGGGATACGCTTTAGTGGCCACCACCGGGAGCCTGATATCATTTCGCCTCATCTGATTAGAGGAGATGAAATGAAAAAAGATTCCAAGAGAGGTCGTGCTGACAGGACAAACGCAGGATCTTTTTTTTTTTGGGGGGGGGTGGGTTAAAACCAAAAGTACTTCCTAACTCACTTTGTGGTCATTGCGAGGACCTTCCAGGCCCGAAGTTTTTTCACTGATTACGTGTCCGCTGGCCAACAAGAAGCCTGCAAATCTGCAGTTCCTGAGCTGCAAAATTAAATAATCAGGCTTTTTTTTTCTCTCCTTAAAAGCCACAATTCAATTTGGGCGACGTATGGGCAAGGAAATGGATTCATGGATGTCTGGGAAGGCCGTGTGAGCGTACACATCCCGTAATACGACACAACAGGGATCCAACACAAAAAACAGTGTGTACTGTTCCTAATAATTTGGTCACCTTCCACAGCCCAAAAAGTGCACTCAGACATAGAGATAAAAAACATACATTGTCGCGAGCCGAGGGAGAAAAGGTAATGAAGTGTCTCTATGAGTAATGTTTACACAAACTAATACAAGATCTGCATTATGATGTTTTGCTTTCACAAACACAATAACGGCTACTTTTTTTTTTGGTGTAGTTCTGTTCCAAATATTTTAGCTAAACAGTGCAGGGCGAGAGCTTTTGTTATCATTAAAGGCCTACTGAAATGATTCCATCCATTTTCTACCGCTTATTCCCTTTCGGGGTCGCGGGGGGCGCTGGCGCCTATCTCAGCTACAATCGGGCGGAAGGCGGGGTACACCCTGGACAAGTCGCCACCTCATCGCAGGGCCAACACAGATAGACAGACAACATTCACACACTAGGGACCATTTAGTGTTGCCAATCAACCTATCCCCAGGTGCATGTCTTTGGAAGTGGGAGGAAGCCGGAGTACCCGGAGGGAACCCACGCAGTCACGGGGAGAACATGCAAACTCCACACAGAAAGATCGCGAGCCTGGATTTGAACCCAGGACTGCGGGACCTTCGTATTGTGAGGCAGACGCACTAACCCCTCTGCCACCGTGAAGCCCGTGAAGCTACTGAAATGAGATGTTCTTATTCAAACGGGGATAGCAGGTCCATCCTATGTGTCATACTTGATCATTTCGGTACACCTTTTGTATAAAAAAATACCGGAAGTGTGCCTTATAATCTGATGCGCCCTACGATCTGTAAAATAGGGTCGTCATTATTGTTGTCATGACGTGGACTATGGTGAGGTTTGTTTTTCCGTGGTGCAAAACGACTGGACCGGACATGGCGTGAAGGTAATGACATGTTTTAATTGTATCTCGAAAAGTACAAACAAAACAAAGGGTATAAACAAAATAAGCTCTAAGAGGAGGTACAAAAACTTGGCTATGAAACAAAACTATTACGACAACGTGCAGTATGGACATATAACAAAACTTGCCAATTACGGTATGAATAACAAAACTTACGAGGAACGAGAAAAGAGCATGGATCATCAGCACAGAGCAAGGGTGTGTAGAGGGTGGTAGAGACTGATGTCGCCAGGCTGACTGCCTGGCAACTACAGGCTTAAAAAGGTGCAGTGATTAACAGGTGCATGAGTCCAAATGAACCAGGTGCTTGACATGACAGGTGGAAACTAATTGGTAGTCATGGTGACAAAAACAAACAAGAGTGCACAATGAGAGGAACTAATGGAGTCAAAAACAAAACCAAACATAACTAAACAGACATGATCACAAAGACAAGACAATTGTCTTTGTGATCATAGACTCTTTTCATTAGATTCTGTAGCTACTTTACTCTCAACGATGTATGTTTTATTCTCATTCCTATTGTCACGTTTGGAACGCATCTTGAGCGCGTGTTGTGTCACCCCCAGATGCACGAGGACCAGACAGGAAGGAGTAGCAGGTAAGACTTGATTTAATATATAAAAATTAAAAGAAGACTGGTACAAACGACAAAATAAAGCGCGTGCCTACGCACGGGAAGCTAACGCTAAACTTAGCATGAGACAAAGTCCAAAAAATGACGTGCCGAGCGCACGCGAAGCTGAGACGAGACTTAGCAAGGTTAAATACAAATACGAGAAACAAACGTGACTGTTGCATGTAGCAAACAACGGACCAAGACCGAACAAAGAGAGCAGGCAGGCTTAAATACAGAAACAATAATCAGAACACAGGTGCGCCTAAAAAACACGAGCAGGTGGGACAAATGACAAACCATGGAAACAAGATAAAACAGTAAGTACAAAAACTAAGAACAGGAAGAGTCCAAAACGATCGACAAAACACAAAAGGACTCAGAAACCAAAACCATTCGTGATCCGGGCGGCTGACCACAACACCTGTTACTTTTTAGTTTTCTCGCATAGCGCAAAAAAAGTGCAAAGCAAGAGCTTTTGTTATCATTCCTGCTTGTTACTTGCTTGGCATGGGAGTTCGTTAGTGGAAAATACGCTGTCAGGTTCAAACACTGTTGACATCTATTAAACGAGACAAAAAGGCAAGGAATCAAACAGAGACAGACTTAAATTTGGACTCAGATCATGAGGAGAGACATGGCCTCTGTACACCTTGCACAGTTCCTGCACCGAGCTCTAACTAAAAGGTTTTCGTCTCCTCTTTTATTTAGATATTCAATGTTTACGCAACAACACATGTTAAAACAGGAATGGGGAGTATATAAACAGTCGTTGTTTTCGGTCACATCGAAGACAAAAGAAGACGATGCCTCGGGCTTGGGCTCGTCCTGGTCTCAGCTTCGGCAGGTCCATCCATCCATCCATCATCTTCCGCTTATCCGAGGTCGGGTCGCGGGGGCAGCAGCCTAAGCAGGGAAGCCCAGACTTCCCTATCTCCAGCCACTTCGTCCAGCTCTTCCCGGGGGATCCCGAGGCGTTCCCAGGCCAGCCGGGAGACATAGTCTTCCCAACGTGTCCTGGGTCTTCCCCGTGGCCTCCTACCAGCTGGACGTGCCCTAAACACATCCCTAGGGAGGCGTTCGGGTGGCATCCTGACCAGATGCCCGAACCACCTCATCTGGCTCCTCTCGATGTGGAGGAGCAGCGGCTTTACTTTGAGTTCCTCCCGGATGGCAGAGCTTCTCACCCTATCTCTAAGGGAGAGACCCGCCACACGGCGGAGGAAACTCATTTCGGCCGCTTGTACCCGTGATCTTATCCTTTCGGTCATGACCCAAAGCTCATGACCATAGGTGAGGATGGGAACGTAGATCGACCGGTAAATTGAGAGCTTTGCCTTCCGGCTCAGCTCCTTCTTCACCACAACGGATCGATACAACGTCCGCATTACTGAAGACGCCGCACCGATCCGCCTGTCGATCTCACGATCCACTCTTCCTTCACTCGTGAACAAGACTCCTAGGTACTTGAACTCCTCCACTTGGGGCAGGGTCTCCTCCCCAACCCGGAGATGGCACTCCACCCTTTTCCGGGCGAGAACCATGGACTCGGACTTGGAGGTGCTGATTCTCATTCCGGTCGCTTCACACTCGGCTGCGAACCGATCCAGGTCTTAGAGGACAAAAGAAAACCCCTCTCGTCGCATTCCAACGTACGCAGCGGAATGCCCCAAGACCTTGCTTGGTCGAAGAAGGACAGCTCTCAACTAACCAATAAATAAAAGAGAGCTGAAAGTTTTTTTTGATAATTCACACACAATTTACACAATGTTTCTAACATACACCAAAGACACAACGCAGTGTAGAGAGACGGCGAGGGGGCAAATAGAAAATGGTTGCATTTTCATGCAAATCTGGATTAAAAATTGTTGTTTTCTTAATCCTTGTAAACAGGGCTAAAACGTAATGAAGTGTCTCAATCTTGATCAACACTGCACCGCTACCTCACTTGTGTATTCATAAAGCTTTTAGCTGAGTAGGAATATTTCCGCACCAGTGCTCCAGCTGATAAAATTTAGGAGATTTTCTTATTGCTCACGTTCCCGCCGGATTTTCACAAAGCAGACAAGGATTTCTCACAATGATTTCGCCGCTAAAAAAGTAGCGTGGAGACGGCCTGCCGCTCATTAGTCTCGGCCGGCTTGAAAGGCGAGCAATAAACACGAGTGAAATCGATGGATTAGTCGATTGCTGATTTATCAGCTCGATGCCGGACTGCTGGAAGGCATGAAAACCTCAGCGGTCCCAAGGAAGAGACCCTCCAAAGCCAAGCAAACTCATGGAAGTCAGAAGTCTTCCGTCCTGTTTCTCCACTTCATTTCTGAGCGACAATTTCCAGTCCAGCACCCAGCGTTGATCTACTCCCCTCCCCCCTAAAAACTCATTAATCTCTAATGGCTTATTTGTGTCTCTGCACCACAGCGGCTGTGTTATCATTAATGACTTTTCAATCTTAAATTTTTGCGCATAGACGAAGGATCATTAAAGCCAGGATGTTTTACAAATGTGGGGCGAAGAAGAGCGTGACCTTGCGTCTTCTTGTTTGATGGACACAAGATATTAGGAGCTTTTTTAGTGTGTATGTGTGTGTGTGTAACATTTTTATAATATATCAATCAATCAATGAATGTTTACTTATATAGCCCTAAATCACTAGTGTCTCAAAGGGCTGCACAAACCACTACGACATCCTCGGTAGGCCCACATAAGGGCAAGGAAAACTCACACCCAGTGGGACGTCGGTGACAATGATGACTATGAGAACCTTGGAGAGGAGGAAAGCAATGGATGTCGAGCGGGTCTAACATGATACTGTGAAAGTTCAATCCATAATGGATCCAACAGTCGCGAGAGTCCAGTCCAAAGCGGATCCAACACAGCAGCGAGAGTCCCGTCCACAGCGGAGCCAGCAGGAAACCATCCCAAGCGGAGGCGGATCAGCAGCGCAGAGATGTCCCCAGCCGATACACAGGCAAGCAGTACATGGCCACCGGATCGGACCGGACCCCCTCCACAGGGGAGAGTGGGACATAGAAGAAAAAGAAAAGAAACAGCAGATCAACTGGTCTAAAAAGGGAGTCTATTTAAAGGCTAGAGTATACAAATGAGTTTTAAGGTGAGACTTAAATGCTTCTACTGAGGTGGCATCTCGAACTGTTACCGGGAGGGCATTCCAGAGTACTGGAGCCCGAAATGAAAAAGCTCTACAGCCCGCAGACTTTTTTTGGGCTTTGGGGATCACTAATAAGCCGGAGTCCTTTGAAGGCAGATTTTTTGCCGGGACATATGGTACAATACAATCGGCAAGATAGGATGGAGCTAGACCGTGTAGTATTTTATACGTAAGTAGTAAAACCTTAAAGTCACATCTTAAGTACACAGGAAGCCAGTGCAGGTGAGCCAGTATAGGTATATATGTATGTATATATGTATATAAAGGTATATACAGTACAGGTATATATGTATGTATATATGTATATAAAGGTATATACAGTATAGGTATATATGTATGTATATATGTATATAAAGGTATATACAGTACAGGTATATATGTATGTATATATGTATATAAAGGTATATACAGTACAGGCGTAATGTGATCAAACTTTCTTGTTTTTGTCAAAAGTCTAGCAGCCACATTTTGTACCAACTGTAATCTTTTAATGCTAGACATGGGGAGACCCGAAAATAATACGTTACAGTAGTCGAGGCGAGACGTAACAAACGCATGGATAATATCATGTTTCAACGCTATGAGGCTTTCATTGGAAAAAACTTCAATAAAATGAATATAGCTTCCGCCTGCTGCGTTCCACGACTGATTGGTTAATACACATTTATTTGTATAATACATTCATTTTATCTCATTTTTTTTTTCATTAAACTTTTCCTCTCAGTAATCTAACCGCCTCTCATTCAAAGCAAGCTGTGATAGGCTTCAGCCAGTCTCTGACATTGAACAGGATTAGCATTGAATTAATTTAATTTAAGCTTAGCTTTATTGCAATTTTAGTTTGATTTATTTTTGTCATTTTTATTTTATTTTTGTCTTAACTTTAGCTTTGTTTTAAAGGCCTACTGAAAGCCACTACTAGCGACCACGCAGTCTGATAGTTTATATATCAATGATGAAATATTAACATTGCAACACATGCCAATACGGCCAATTTAGTTGACTAAATTGCAATTTTAAATTTCCCGCGAGGTATCTTGTTGAAAACGTCGCGGAATGATGACGCTTATGTTGACGCGTGCTTGTGACGTTATTGGTTGGAGCGGACATTTTGTCCCAGCACCACTGACGGCTAAAAGTCGTCTGCTTTAATCGCATAATTACACAGTATTTTGGACATCTGTGTTGCTGAATCTTTTGCAATTTGTTCAATTAATAATGGAGACGTCAAAGAAGAATACTGTTATCATTAATGACTTTTCAATCTTAAATTTTTGCGCATAGACGAAGGATCATTAAAGCCAGAATGTTTTACAAATGGGGGGCGAAGAAGAGCGTGACCTTGCGTCTTCTTGTTTGATGGACACAAGATATTAGGAGCTTTTTTAGTGTGTATGTGTAAAATTTTTATAATATATCATGTTTCAACGCTATGAGGCTTTCATTGGAAAAAACTTCAATAAAATGAATATAGCTTCCGCCTGCTGCGTTCCACGACTGATTGGTTAATACACATTTATTTGTATAATACATTCATTTTATCTCATTTTTTTTTTCATTAAACTTTTCCTCTCAGTAATCTAACCGCCTCTCATTCAAAGCAAGCTGTGATAGGCTTCAGCCAGTCTTTGACATTGAACAGGATTAGCATTGAATTAATTTAATTCAAGCTTAGCTTTATTGCAATTTTATTCTCAGTTTTAGTATGTTTTTAGTTTGATTTATTTTTGTCAATTTTATTTTATTTTTGTCTTAACTTTAGCTTTGTTTTAAAGGCCTACTGAAAGCCACTACTACCGACCACGCAGTCTGATAGTTTATATATCAATGATGAAATATTAACATTGCAACACATGCTAATACGGCCGATTTAGTTGACTAAATTGCAATTTTAAAGTTCCCGCGAGGTTTCTTGTTGAAAACGTCGCGGAATGATGACGCTTATGTTGACGCGTGCTTGTGACGTTATTGGTTGGAGCGGACATTTTGTCCCAGCACCACTGACGGCTAAAAGTCGTCTGCTTTAATCGCATAATTACACAGTATTTTGGACATCTGTGTTGCTGAATCTTTTGCAATTTGTTCAATTAATAATGGAGACGTCAAAGAAGAATGCTGTTATCATTAATGACTTTTCAATCTTAAATTTTTGCGCATAGACGAAGGATCATTAAAGCCAGGATGTTTTACAAATGGGGGGCGAAGAAGAGCGTGACCTTGCGTCTTCTTGTTTGATGGACACAAGATATTAGGAGCTTTTTTAGTGTGTATGTGTAACATTTTTATAATATATCATGTTTCAACGCTATGAGGCTTTCATTGGAAAAAACTTCAATAAAATGAATATAGCTTCCGCCTGCTGCGTTCCACGACTGATTGGTTAATACACATTTATTTGTATAATACATTCATTTTATCTCATTTTTTTTTTCATTAAACTTTTCCTCTCAGTAATCTAACCGCCTCTCATTCAAAGCAAGCTGTGATAGGCTTCAGCCAGTCTTTGACATTGAACAGGATTAGCATTGAATTAATTTAATTTAAGCTTAGCTTTATTGCAATTTTATTCTCAGTTTTAGTATGTTTTTAGTTTGATTTATTTTTGTCAATTTTATTTTATTTTTGTCTTAACTTTAGCTTTGTTTTAAAGGCCTACTTACACCCACTACTAGCGACCACGCAGTCTGATAGTTTATATATCAATGATGAAATATTAACATTGCAACACATGCCAATACGGCCGATTTAGTTTACTAAATTACAATTTTAAATTTCCCGCGAGGTATCTTGTTGAAAACGTCGCGGAATGATGACGCTTATGTTGACGCGTGCTTGAGCGGACATTTTGTCCCAGCACCACTGACGGCTAAAAGTCGTCTGCTTTAATCGCATAATTACACAGTATTTTGGACATCTGTGTTGCTGAATCTTTTGCAATTTGTTCAATTAATAATGGAGACGTCAAAGAAGAATGCTGTTGGTGGAAAGCAGTGGATTGCAGCTGCCTTTAGTAACCAAAACACAGCCGGTGTTTCTTTATTTGTTGAGAAGCTTTAATATGGAACAGAGCGGTCAAGCGAACATGTTTCTCTACCACATGTCAATCAGCAAGTTTTTGGAGGAGAAAATTGTGGTATTATGTCGGCTCTTACCGGAGACTTGAGCGGAGTTTGCGTCCTCCTGCAGCAGCTGTCAAAAAGGCTGCTGTGACTTTCTTGGCTCCTCTAATTGGCTTCCCTCAGAGACACTGGCGGTCACCGCAGCCCTCCGACTTTCAGGTATGACTTTATAATCTCACTAAAACACTAGTAACACAATAAGCAGATAAGGGATTTTACAGAATTATCCTAGTAAAATGTGTCTAATAACATCTGAATTGCTCCCACTGCCTTTTTTTTTAGTGGTTCACTATAACTTTCCTCATCCACGAATCTTTCATCCTCGCTCAAATTAATGGGGAAATTGTCGCTTTCTCTGCCCGAATAGCTCTAGCTGCTGGTGGCCATGATTATAAACAATGTGAGGATGTGAGGAGCTCCACAACCCGTGACGTCACGCGCACATCGTCTGCTACTTCCGGTACAGGAAAGGCTTTTTTATTAGCTACCAAAAGTTGTGAACTTTATCATCTATGTTCTCTACTAAATACTTTCAGCAAAAATATGGCAATATGGCGAAATGATCAAGTATGAGACATAGAATGGACCTGCTATCCCCGTTTAAATAAGAACATCTCATTTCAGTAGGCCTTTAATTGTACTGCAAATATATATATATATTTTTTGTTCATTGAATTTACTTTACAGTATTAAGTTTTGCAAAACACAAACGTCTCGAATAGGTTCAATAAACATAGCGTATCCACAAAAGAGTAGTCTACAAAGTAGGAGTCCAAACAAAAAGCTGTAGCAAAAGTCCAGGAAAAAATGCTAACAAAAAGATGTGTAGCAAAATGCCAGAAAAAAAATAAAAATAAAAAGGTGATGCAAAACGCTAGAAAAAATTCTGATTAAAAAATGTGTAGCAAAAGGCCAGGAAAAATGCTAACAAAAAGGTTTAGCAAAAGGTCGGGAAAATGAATATTAACAAAAAGTTGTAGCAAAAGGCTTGGAAAAAATACTAACAAAAAGGTGTAGCAAAATGCCAGGAAAAATGTTGACAAAAAAAGGTGTAGCAAAAGGCCAGGAAAAATGCTAGCAAAAAGGTGTAGTAAAAGGCTAGGAAAAGTGACGTTTGGCTGTCATCATGGTGGGGTTTTGTTCTTTCGTGGATGCAGGCGGAATGACACAGCGTGAAGGTAAGAATGATGATTTATTTAACTACAAAAACCGACTAAACAAAAATACTTGCACAAAGGCACTACAGACAAACCAACAGAACTAGCATGTGAGCTAGAAAGAACGAAAGACGCTAGCATGTGAGCTAGGGAAATAAACGAATAGCGTGGAAGCTAACAAGTTTTAAAATAGTCTTTACCACAATGAGGGATAGCGACGTCACCTGTTGCATCGAAAGCAAGTTTTTTAGACTGCCAGGATGAATGAACAAAGGAGGCCCGCTTAAATAGGGACCGAAATTAGGAGGCAGGTGGGCGTACAAAACACAAGGCAGGTGACACTAATACGTCACCATGGCAAGGAAACAAAACAGGAAGTGCCACCAGGAACTAAGGAAGTCAAATAACAAGACGAGATACAAAAACATAACCAAAACCAGAATATGTCATGATCCGAGCAGCGGAACATGACAGCAGTTTGCATGACTTTGTTTCTCCAACTAACAACTGAGATAGGATATATAAATCATATTAAATTCAAGAAAACACAGCAAATGTATTTGTTTTATGTGGTGTGAAAGAAAGGTTTTATTTAATCTAATTTAATTTATTTAATGTATTTTAAACTTAGACTGGACTTAGACTTCCTTTTTATTGTCATTCAAATTTGAACTTTACAGTACAAATAAGAACAACATTTTGTTGCATTAGCTTTTGGTAGTGCAGGATTTAAAAAAAGCAATAAGGTGCAGATATAAATATATAGATTACCGTACAGATAAATACAATTCACTTTTTCACATGCGTCCATGTTTACGGATGCATGTTATATTGTATTTTTCATTCCAGCGAGTTAATCCATTTTGGGGGGAGTTGAGGGGATAATTTAATTATGATGCTTTCAAGAGTCTTACGACTGAGGGAAGAAGCTGTTACAGAACCTGGAGGTTCTGCTACGGAGGCTGCGGAACCTCTTGCTAGAGTCCAGCAGTGAAAACAGTCCTTGGTGGGGGTGGGAGGAGTCTTTGCAGATTTTCTGAGCCCTGGTCAGGCAGCGGCTTTTTCAAATCTCCTGGATAGGAGGAAGAGGAGTCCTGATAATAGTTTCCCCCGTCCTCACCACTCTCTGGAGAGACTTCCAGTCTGAGGCATCGCAGGCTCCAGTCCAGACAAAGATGCTGTTGGTCATTTTGTACCTATTTCACTGCCATGAGGTGGCGACTTGTCCAGGGTGCACCCGGCCTTCCGCCCGATTGTAGCTGAGATAGGCACCACCAGGTAATGGATGGATGTACCTATTTCATTGACTTGTTTCTCACCTGAGAAATGTTTCATTTGGCTACCTACAGTTAAATCTAAGTACATTTAAACAAAGAAAAACTGTATATTGAGGGGGCACTCTCCTTTATAGTTGCAACAAAGAAATGCTTAAATATATATATATATATTTTTTAACCATTACTTGTTTTTCCCTTACATCCATGTTATATTCTGTTGCGTCTTCGTGGGCGCATGGCCGCGATCGTTGTGTTCCTTAGCGACGCAGGAAGCAAGCAGGAGAATTGTGGAGGTGAGATGAAGTTCTTTTAATGTATACAAAAAATACAAACTGAGGACGCTAACCAGCGTGGAGCTAAGCAAAACCAAAATGCCACCAAGGGTGAAAAAACGAGGAAAGCTAGACTGTACAAAGAACACTAGATGCGAGGAGAGAAAAATCAATCAATCAATCAATCAATGTTTACTTATATAGCCCTAAATCACTAGTGTCTCAAAGGGCTGCACAAACCACCACGACATCCTCGGTAGGCCCACATAAGGGCAAGGAAAACTCACACCCAGTGGGACGTCGGTGACAATTTTCATTTTCATTTTTCATTTTCATTTTTATTTATCTCATTCATTGATGTGCATTTAGAACGATAAATAATTATATCACAATTATACAATTTAAATTCACACAATTCCTGAGAAGGAGCAGGATGAAGAAAATCTTATAATTTCCTGCCCCCTTTGACATAATACATTATCTTACTTCATGAATATCATTTAAGCCGACTCATATATCCAAATGTGATGAAACAATCAAAAACAAAAAACACAAGAAAAACACAACAAGTGCAAAACTTCATAAAGTATAAACCAAACCAAGAAAATAATAGTAATAATATAATATACACCTCACGGAATGATACAGAGCAAATACCAAACCAGACAAAAAATAAGTAAAATAATAAATAAAAAACAAAATGTAAACACTTATGGCTGTCCATATGATCTTATCGTTCTATCTTTATATCTTTTTTTCAATTGGAATATATTTTTACAGTTTTTTATCTCGTTGTAAAGAGAATTCCACAATTTTACCCCCACCACTGATGTACACATTTGCTTTAAAGTTGTCCTTGAATATTGTTGTTTGAAATGACCTTTTCTTCTATGCTCTGTATTCTCAGAAGTGATGACAAACATTTTTTGTAAATTTGCTGGTAATGTTTTACTTCTAGCCTTAAACATGACACACAATGTCTGTAGCTTTACTAGCTCCTGTAGTTTCAATAGTCCAGAGTTAATAAATAAAATGTTAGTGTGTTCTAAGTAATCTACTTTATGAATAATCCTTATAGCTCTTTTCTGTAATTGATACAATGCCTTTATGTTACTCTTATATGTGTTCCCCCACATTTCCACACAGTAGCTGATATATGGCAATATATATGATGACTATGAGAACCTTGGAGAGGAGGAAAGCAATGGATGTCGAACGGGTCTAACATGATACTGTGAAAGTTCAATCCATAATGGATCCAACACAGTCGCGAGAGTCCAGTCCAAAGCGGAGCCAGCAGAAAACCATCCCAAGCCGATACACAGGCAAGCGGTCCATTCTGGGTCCCGACTCTGGACGAGCAGTTGGTCCTGGGTCCCGACTCTGGACAGCCAGTATGTCATCCATGGCCATCGGACCGGACCCCCTCCACAAGGGAGGGTGGGACATAGGAGTAAAAGAAAAAGAAACGGCAGATCAACTGGTCTAAAAAGGGAGTCTATTTAAAGGCTAGAGTATACAAATGAGTTTTAAGGTGAGACTTAAATACTTGAAACGTAACTGTTGCCTATAGTAAACATTGAACTAGCAACTATTGCTGGGGGCCAGGAAACAATAAAGGGAGGTGATTAACCCAAAACACCTGGTGGGAACACCAATTGCAAAACTAAGACAGGTGATGAGAATCAGTGCTCATGGAAACGTTGGAAAAGGGTGCAACCAGGAAACAGACTAACACAGAAAAACTACCAAACATAAATCATGCCATGATCCGGGTTATGGATCATGACAATATTCCATACATTAAGGCTCTTGCAATACCATAAAATGCAGACATTTTTTGGTTCCTGTTTACGAAAGGTATTTTTACATTTGAATGTGGTTTTGGTTAAAAATACTTTTACTGATCAATATGCAGGCAAAGGAAAGTGAAAGTACCTCATGGAAATAAATCAATCAATCAATGTTTATTTATATAGCCCTAAATCACAAATGTCTCAAAGGACTGCACAAACCATTACGACTACAACATCCTCGGAAGAACCCACAAAAGGGCAAGGAAAACTCACACCCAGTGGGCAGGGAGAATTCACATCCAGTGGGACGCCAGTGAGAATGCTGACTATGAGAAACCTTGGAGAGGACCTCAGATGTGGGCAACCCCCCCCCCCCCCTCTAGGGGACCGAAAGCAATGGATGTTGAGCGGGTCTAACATGATACTGTGAAAGTTCAATCCATAGTGGCTCCAACACAGCCGCGAGAGTTCAGTTCAAAGCGGATCCAAGACAGCGAGAGTTCCGTCCACAGGAAACCATCCCAAGCGGGGGCGGATCAGCAGCGTAGAGATGTCCCCAACCGATACACCCTGCGAGCGGTCCATCCTGGGTCCCGACGAGCGGTCCATCCTGGGTCTCAACTCTGAACAGCCAGTACTTCATCCATGGTTATCGGACTGGACCCCCCTCCAGGTGAGCCAGTACAGGGGTAATGTGATCAAACTTTCTAGTTCTTGTCAAAAGTCTAGCAGCTGCATTTTGTACCAACTGTAATCTTTTAATGCTAGACATGGGGAGACCCGAAAATAATACGTTACAGTAGTCAAGGCAAGACGTAACAAACGCATGGATAATGATCTCAGCGTCTTTAGTGGACAAAATGGAGCGAATTTTAGCGATATTACGGAGATAAAAGAAGGCCGTTTTAGTAACGCTTTTAATGTGTGACTCAAAGGAGAGAGTTGGGTCAAAGATAATACCCAGATTCTTTACCGTGTCGCCTTGTTTAATTGTTTGGTTGTCAAATGTTAAAGTTGTATTATTAAATAGAGTTCGGTGTCTAGCAGGACCGATAATCAGCATTTCCGTTTTTTTGGCGTTAAGTTGCAAAAAATTAGCGGACATCCATTGTTTAATTTCATTAAGACACGTCTCCAGCGGACTACTAGGGGCATGTAGAGTTGGGTGTCATCAGCATAACAGTGAAAGCTAACACCGTATTTGCGTAAGACGTCACCATACTTGAATTAAAAGTAAAGAAATATAAAAACAGTTGAGAGGTGAGTCAACTTCCTGCCTTATTCAGATCTCCTTTATACTCGAGCCAATTCGCATCCGAGTACACATCGAAGACCTATGGAGCGTCGTGTGTTTACGCTGAGACGACATGGCGCTCCCGATGGACGAGGAGCGAAATGATCAGCGACAACTCTTGATGGCGAAATATTGACGCTTCTTCCGAACCCGTCTTTAAAGTTCCTTGGCCTCGCTGCGCCACAGTTGTAAACACGGCGGGGTGGCCTTTGGCAGGTGCTCGCCGTGCAAGCCCGCTGGGCCGCGAGGCAACTAAAAACACAGCTGGCATCGCAAAGTGCAGCATCTGGGATCAGTATGTCCTGCTCGGCTATTCAAACAACAGCGGCGGCTTAGGGGGGCCCATACCAAAAATGTCTACTTCCGAGAAGACGGAAGACGTTTAGATTAGGGACAGGACAAAGTGGACTCTTTGTGCTGAATATGAATTTTTAAAATGCGATTGCTCGTCCTGTTCGTTTAGTCGAGCAGTAACTCGACCATCCAAGACCTGGTGTGCACCAAATGTACTTGAGTGACCTCCCTTGAGAGTTTAAATGTGAATGCCGCGGGAAGCAAAGACAGACGGAGCAAAGGCTCAAAGCAAATGCATGGACCAAAGACATGGAGCAAAGGTGTGAAACAAAGACACAAAACAAAAACCTGGACCAAGACATGAGCCGAAGACACACACCAAAAACATGGATTAAAGACATGGAGAAAATACATGACCTTTTGCACAGACCAAAGATTTGGACTGAAAACAAGAGCCAAAGACATAAACCAAAAACATGCACCAAAGACACAGGACAAAAACAAAAAGTAAAGATACGGGCCTAAGACACAGGACAAAAACACGGAGTAAAGATACGGAGCAAAGGCATGAACTGAAGACACTGAGCAAAGATATCAAGAAAAAGGCATGGACCAAGAATTCACGGCATAAAGGCTTGGACCAAAGGCTCAAAGCAAATGCATGGACCAAAGACATGGAGCAAAGGCGTGAAACAAAGACACAAAACAAAAACCTGGACCAAGACATGAGCCAAAGACACACACCAAAAACATAGATTAAAGACATGGAGAAAATACATGACCTTTTGCACAGACCAAAGAATTGGACTGAAAACAAGAGCCAAAGACATAAACCAAAAACATGCACCAAAGACACAGGCCAAAGACACAGGACAAAAACACGGAGTAAAGATATGAAGCAAAGGCATGAAATGAAGACACTAAGAAAAGATATCAAGCAAAGGCATGGACCAAGAATTCACGGAATAAAGGCACGGATCACAGATGAAGAACAAAAACATGGAGCAAAGGCACAAAACAAAAACCTGGATCAAGACATGAGCTGAAGACACAGGACAAAAACACAAAGTAAAGATACGGGCCAAAGACACAGGACAAAAACACGGAGTAAATATACGGAGCAAAGGCATGAACTGAAGACACTGAGCAAAGATATCAAGAAAAAGGCATGGACCAAGAATTCACGGCATAAAGGCTTGGACCAAAGGCTCAAAGCAAATGCATGGACCAAAGACATGGAGCAAAGGCGTGAAACAAAGACACAAAACAAAAACCTGGACCAAGACATGAGCCGAAGACACACACCAAAAACATGGATTAAAGACATGGAGAAAATACATGACCTAAAGACATTCACGGAGCAAAAGCTCAGACCAAAGAATTGGACTGAAGACACGAGCCAAAGACACAAACCAAAAACATGAACCAAAGACACAGGACAAAAACACAAAGTAAAGATACGAGCCAAAGACACAGGACAAAAACACGGAGTAAAGATATGAAGAAAAGGCATGAACTGAAGACACTGAGCAAAGATATCAAGAAAAAGGCATGGACCAAGAATTCACGGAATAAAGGCACGGATCAAAGATAAAGAGCAAAAGCATGGAGCAAAGGCACAAAACAAAAACCTGGATCAAGACGTGAGCTGAAGACACAGGATTTTCAAAAACACAGAGTAAAGATACGAAGCAAAGGCATGAACTGAAGACACTGAGCAAAAATATCAAGAAAAAAAGCATGGACCAAGAATTCACGGAATAAAGGCACGGACCAAAGACATGGACCCAAGATGAAGACCAAAAACATGAAGCGAAGGCACAAAACAAAAACCTGCACCAAGACATGAGCTGAAAACACAGAACAAAAACATGAATTAAAGATATGGTGAAAATACATGACCTAAAAGGTATGGAACAAAGGCGGGACTAAAAATTTACGGAGCAAAAGCACAGACCGAAGAATTGGACCGGAGACACGAGCCGAAGACACGAGCTAAAGACACAGGACAAAAACACAGAGTAAAGATACGAGCCAAAGACACAGGACAAAAACACGGACTAAAGATACGAAGCAAAGGTATGAACTGAGGATACTGAGCAAAGACATCAAGCAAAGGCATGGACCGAGAATTCACGGAATAAAGACATGGACCAAAAACCTGGACCCAAGATAAAGACCAAAAACATGAAGCAAAGGCACACAAAAAAAAACCTGGACCAAGACATGAGCTAAAGACACAGAACAAAAACATGTTATGTTACTATACTGTACAAGTTATTAACTAGTATTATGTTACTATACTGTACAAGTTTTTAACAAGTATTATGTTACTATACTGTACAAGTTTTTAACAAGTATTATGTTACTATACTGTACAAGTTTTTACCAAGTATTATGTTACTATACTGTACAAGTTTTTACCAAGTATTATGTTACTATACTGTACAAGTTATTAACTAGTATTATGTTACTATAGTGTACAAGTTTTTAACAAGTATTATGTAACTATACTGTACAAGTTATTACCAAGTATTATGTTACTATACTGTACAAGTTATTACCAAGTATTATGTAACTATACTGTACACGTTTATACCAAATATTTTGCTACTATACTGTACAGGTTATTACCTAGTATTATGTTACTATACTGTACAAGTTTTTACCAAGTATTATGTTACTATACTGTACAAGTTATTACCTAGTATTATGTTACTATACTGTACAAGTTATTACCTAGTATTATGTTACTATACTGTACAAGTTATTAACTAGTATTATGTTACTATAGTGTACAAGTTTTTACCAAGTATTATGTAACTATACTGTACAAGTTTATACCAAATATTTTGCTACTATACTGTACAGGTTATTACCTAGTATTATGTTACTATACTGTACAAGTTTTTACCAAGTATTATGTTACTATACTGTACAAGTTATTACCTAGTATTATGTTACTATACTGTACAAGTTATAACCAAGTATTATGTTACTATACTGTACAAGTTATTACCTAGTATTATGTTACTATACTGTACAAGTTATAACCAAGTATTATGTTACTATACTGTACAAGTTATTACCTAGTATTATGTAACTATACTGTACAAGTTTATACCAAATATTTTGCTACTATACTGTACAGGTTATTACCAAGTATTATGTTACTATACTGTACAAGTTATAACCAAGTATTATGTTACTATACTGTACAAGTTATTACCTAGTATTATGTTACTATACTGTACAAGTTATAACCAAGTATTATGTTACTATACTGTACAAGTTTTTACCAAATATTGTTTTACTATATTGTACAAGTTATTACCAAGTATTATGTTACTATACTGTACAAGTTATTAACTAGTATTATGTTACTATACTGTACAAGTTTTTAACAAGTATTATGTTACTATACTGTACAAGTTATTACCAAGTATTATGTTACTATACTGTACAAGTTTATACCAAGTATTATGTTACTATACTGTACAAGTTTTTAACAAGTATTATGTTACTATACTGTACAAGTTATTACCAAGTATTATGTTACTATACTGTACAAGTTATAACCAAGTATTATGTTACTATACTGTACAAGTTTTTACCAAATATTGTTTTACTATATTGTACAAGTTATTACCAAGTATTATGTTACTATACTGTACAGGTTATTACCTAGTATTATGTTACTATACTGTACAAGTTTTTACCAAGTATTATGTTACTATACTGTACAGGTTATTACCTAGTATTATGTTACTATACTGTACAGGTTATTACCTAGTATTATGTTACTATACTGTACAAGATTTACCAAGTATTATGTTACTATACTGTATGAGTTATTACCTATTATTATGTAACCATACAGTACAAGTTTTTACCAAATATTGTTTTACTATACTGTACAAGTTATTACCTAGTATTATGTTACTATACTGTACAAGTTATTACCTAGTATTATGTTACTATACTGTATGAGTTATTACCAAGTATTATGTTACTATAGTGTACAAGTTATTACCTATTATTCATAAAATTGTTACCAACTTCTGGTGAATGAGAAGAGTTTGGGGATATAATACATTTTTGGAGCGAAGAGCGCGTTAATATTTCTGAGTGATGAAAATACTGTGCATAAGACATGAGTTCTGTGGCAAAGACTGCGAAGGTGAGTACGGTGTGGCCGAGCATGAGGAGTATGAGGGGTGTGAGGAGTATGAGGGGCGTGAGGAGCGTGAGGGGCATGAGGAGCATGAGGAGTATGAGGACTATGAGGGGCATGAGGGGCATGAGGAGCGTGAGGGGCATGAGGAGCATGAGGGGTATGAGGACTATGAGGGGCATGAGGGGCATGAGGAGCGTGAGGGGCATGAGGAGCATGAGGGGTATGAGGACTATGAGGGGCATGAGGGGCATGAGGAGCGTGAGGGGCATGAGGGGCATGAAGAGCATGAGGAGCGTGAGAAGCATGAGGGGCATGAGGAGCATGAGGACTATGAGGGGCATGAGGAGCGTGAGGGGCATGAGGGGCATGAAGAGCATGAGGAGCGTGAGAAGCAAGAGGGGCATGAGGAGCGTGAGGGGCATGAGGGGCATGAGGAGCATGAGGGGCATGAGGGGCATGAGGAGCATGAGGGGCATGAGGGGCATGAGGAGCATGAGGAGCATGAGGAGCGTGAGGGGCATGATGGGCATGAAGAGCATGAGGAGCATGAGGGGCATGAGGGACATGAGGGGCATGAGGAGCAATGGGGGGTGTGAGGAGCATGAGGAGCATGAGGAGCATGAGGGGCGTGAGGGACATGAGGGACATGAGGGACATGAGGGGCATGAGGAGCAATGGGGGGCGTGAGCAGCATGAGGAGCAATGAGGAGCGTGAGGTGTATGAGGAGCATGAGGGGCATGAGCGGCATGAGGGGCGTGAGAAGCAAGAGGGGCATGACAAGCATGAGGGGCGTGAGGAGCATGAGGGGCGTGAGGGGCGTGAGGCGCATGAGGAGCATGAGGAGCATGAGGGGCATGAGGAGCATGAGGGGCATGAGCGGCATGAGGGGCGTGAGAAGCAAGAGGGGCATGACAAGCATGAGGGGCGTGAGGAGCATGAGGGGCGTGAGGGGCGTGAGGCGCATGAGGAGCATGAGGAGCATGAGGGGCATGAGGGGCGTGAGGAGCATGAGGGGCATGAGGAGCATGAGGGGCGTGAGGGAAATGAGGAGCATGAGGAGCATGAGGAGCATGAGGGGCATGAGGAGCATGAGGAGCGCAGGGCGACACAAGGATGAAGTCGCCTCAAGACCGAGGTCTCGGCAGACCCCAACCCGAGCCTCATTTCCCAGCGCGGCCCTGGAGAATTGTTTGCAATCTGTCAGCCGGCGGTGAGGATGCTTACGGGGGTGTTAAAGGTTAACTCAGTGCGTCTCCACCTGCCCGCAGCGCCCACCCCTCTTCGCCCTCATTAAGCACCTCCTCTTCTTCATCATCATCCTCCTCCTCCTCCTCGCCCCGCCATTCCTGCTCATCTGTATGCTAACAGACGCTAACACACACATCAATGCAGCCAAACTGACCTAAATAAAACACAAATGAAAACGCCGCCGCCCCCCCAGCCCCCCTCCTCCTCCTCCTCCTTCTCGCTCAGCCTTGCCGCGATTTTCCGCTTGGCGTGGAGTCGTAAAATGGAAGTGATTATGAAAGCGAGCGGCCTTTAGAATCGTAATCAACGCAGAGTCTACTGATTTCCTTTCATCTTTAAAGGACCATTGAAAAATATTGCTTTGTAAAAGTGCATCGTTGCACCTTTAAGGACTTGGTCACCCCTACGCTTTATGGTTTAAGTTTCTTTCCTGCATCCATCCCCTCAACCAGGGCTTGTTAACCTTTACGGCATCAGAGTCCAACTTTTCCACTACAGAGGGGCCCGGGGCCCACTCAAATATTTAATAACTACAGTATTTTCCGGACCAAAGGGCGCACCGGATTATAAGGCGCACTTTCGATGCGTGGATCCAGTCAGGTCTATTTTTATACAAAAGGCGCACGGGACTATAAGGGCGCATTAAAGGCCTACTGAAATGATATGTTCTTATTTAAACGGGGATAGCAGGTCCATTCTATGTGTCATACTTGATCATTTCGCGATATTGCCGTATTTTTGCTGAAAGGATTTAGTAGAGAACATCGACGATAGCATTCGCAACTTTTGGTCGCTAATAAAAAAGCCTTGCCTGTACCGGAAGTAGCAGACGATGTGCGCGTGACGTCACGGGTTGTGGAGCTCCTCACATCCGCACATTGTTTACAATCATGGCCACCAGCAGCGAGAGCAATTCGGACCGAGAAAGCAACGATTTTACCCATTAATTTGAGCAAGGATGAAAGATTTGTGGATGAGGAAAGTGAGAGTGAAGGACTCGAGAAAAAAAAAAAAAAACTAGACAGCAGACCGATTCAGACGTTATTAGACAAATTTACTGGGATAATTCTGGAAAATCCCTTATCTGCTTATTCTGTTACTAGTGTTTTAGTGAGATTATATGGTCGTACCTGTACAACCTGAAAGTCAGAGGGGTGTGGCCACGGGTGTGGTGACCGCCAGTGTCTCCAAGGGAAGCCACGTTTCTCGACGAGGCGAAAACAGCCAGTGGGGCCAGGGTGATTTTTTTTTTTTTTTCCTCCTCCACAGTGGAAGCATCCGACAGTCGGGGGCGGCCGTTGGGAGGAGGCAAGAAAGTCCGCAGCTGCCTCTTTGACAGGTGCAGGAGGAACAACGCCAGCTCTCCGCTCATGTCTACGTTAAGAGCTGACTTATTACCACCATTTTCTCACCGAAACCTGCCGGTTGACAGGTGGTAGGGAACCATGTTTGCTTGACCTCTCTGTTCCATAGTAAATATTCACAGTCATCTTTCGGGAACGTAAACGAGGAAACAAGGAAACACCGGCTGTGTTTGTGTTGCTAAATGCGGCCTGTGATACACCGCTTCCCACCTACATCTTTCTTCTTTGACGTCTCCATTATTAATTGAACACATTGCAAAAGATTCAGCAACACAGATGTCCAGAATTCTGTGGAATTATGCAATGAAAAGAGACGACTTATAGCTGTGAACGGTGCTGGACCAAAATGTCCTCTACAATGCGTGACGTCACGCGCACGCATCATCATACCGCAACGTTTTTGCATGATACTTCCGCGCGAAATTTAAAATTGCAATTTAGTAAATTAAAAAGGCCGTATTGGCATGTGTTGCAATGTTAATATTTCATCATTGATATATAAACTATCAGACTGCGTGGTCGGTAGTAGTGGCTTTCAGTAGGCCTTTAAAGGAGTCATATAATTACTATTATTTTGTATAAATATAAAACACTTACTTGTGGTCTACATAACATGTAATGGTGGCTCTTTTTTCAAAATGTTGCATTGATTATGTTTTACCTACCATCTTCAGTCGCTTCAAGATGCGCCGTTTTGTGGGGGGTCTTATTTACGTGGCTCACCTTCGACAGCATCTTTTTTCCGACATCTTTGTTGTAGCGGTGTAGCGTGCAAGGACGGGAGTGGAAGAAGTGCGCAAAGATGGAGTGTACTGTCTTAATGACATTCAGACTTTACTTAAATCAACTATGGAGCAGCATCTCCTCATCCGTGGCTTACTTGTGCAATAACACCGGAAATGTGTCCCGTGAAAAAATGTCCGACCGGAACTCTCTAATAACTAAAGTTCCTTGGGTGGATAATGTAAACTCACTAGACCGGTATGTTTTAGAGCTTTCAAGGCGAGTTCACTGACAGATGTAAGTAAGAACTTTACAATATTTCATATTAGCAACAGCGGATGATGAATGTCGCATAACAAGAAGATAGAGAAAAAGAAGAAGCTTATCGACTGCGTTGTCTCCACGGACTACAAAGGCGGATGCGCGCAAATTTTCGGGACAACAGCCTCCTAAGGCCGAAGCTGTTGATTTCCATGCTTTTTTTCCCCTCTTTGCTATTTGGGCTTATTGGACCCTAATTAGAATAAAAACTAAGAATCATGCCCTGCGATGAGGTGGCGACTTGTCCAGGGTATACGCCGCCTTCCGCCCAATTACAGCTGAGATAGGCACCAGCGCCCCCCGCCACCCCAAAGCGGTAGAAAATGGATGGATGGATGGACTAAGAACCATATTTTTATATGATGTACTTAGTCCATAAGTAACAAACGTGTACTTCATGTTTAGTGACATGCGAATTCTTATTTTTACACTTTTTTTTTCCAAATTCCATTGTATGTTATACTCTTCTGACACCACTAGATAGCAGTATAAGCGTACACATAAGGGCCATAAGACATTCAGTAGTGTATACAATTTTGGAAATAAGAGCTAAAAGGTGCTGTCCACGCATGTGGCCAACTAAGCATTTAGAGGTTTTAAGCAGATCCCAAATACAGATCAGCAGGTACCAGAAGGCAAGAAAAGTTGCTTTTGCATTATATTGCAAAAAAAAAAAAAACGGCAGATATGTCTTACCTTATACACACACCATAATAATACTCGTATGTTGAAGCACATCAAGCGGTGCAGCTTCATAGTTTACCAAAGTCGTACTAAAACATGTGGATAGATTTTTTTAGCACCGAGTGTAATGGTCTATATTTTCAAAGGAACATATACAATTTTGGTGTCGTTTACTTGAGTCATATTACAGTCTACACGTATCTCTTATGTGTGACTGCCATCTACTGGTCACACTTATCATTTCACCATGTATCAAATAAAATAGCTTCGAGGTCGGTAAGCACAACTAAAATTATTCCGTGCATTAGGCGCACCGGGTTACAAGGCGCACTGTCAGGTTTTGAGAAAATGAAAGGATTTTAAGTGCGCCTTACAGTCCCAAAAATACGGCATATCTAACAGACTTCAAGTTGAACCAGATAAACCTAAAAAATAAAAACGTATAACCTAGAAATGAATACTAATCAAATTTACTGCAAAAGAAGGCACTCATGAAAATGCAGTGCTAAAATGCATACATCCTAGTTAAAGTAATTATAAAAAATAATAAATGTTGTTTCTTACATAAACTGTCAATAAAAGTTAAAGTGCAAATGCCGATATATGTTCCCCACTTCAGTCCTAATTTTTGCGCTGAAGAAACGTCTTTCTGAGAGTTTAGCTTGTGATTCAACGATAATGTGTACAGTGAAGTAGGCATAGGAGTATTGTGGACTTTCACAATATTATGCTAGACCCACTCGACGACCATTGGGGGGGGGGGGGGGGGGGTCACCCACATCTGCGGTCCTCTCCAAGGTTTCTCATAGTCATTCATTTTGACATCCCACTGGGTTGTGAGTTTTTCCTTGCCCTTATGTGGGATCTGAACTGAGGATGTCGTTGTGGCATATGCAGCCCTTTGAGACACTTGTCATTCAGGGCTATATAAATAAACATTGATTGATTGATTGATTGATTGATTGACATTGAAGTAAAACAGGCTTTGCTACACATCCTAAAATAATGTTGGATGTGTTTTGTTTTCCTTCAGCGAAAATGCTAACCCAGCATGATGTTAAAGCTAGCAGTGTAGCTAGCACAGCTATGCTAGTGTTGCTGATGTTTGTGTACCGCGTGTCCCACTTGGCATTGTTACGTTATTGTATGTGATTTAAGGCATCAGTTACGTTGGGAGAGTGTACAAGTAGAAAGCTGATGAAATACACAATAGTGCTTCTTGGAGACTGTGAAGAGACGGAGCCAACGGGCCGACGGCAGGGCGGGACACGCTTTGGCCCGGCTCAAGATGGCGGCCAGGAGGCGGAGTATGCGGCGGAACAAAGAGGCAGGGCATGCCTGGAGCGACGCCGCCACAGTCAAGAGAGAGAGAGAGTTGGAGTGTCCACAGGAGCGTAGAGGCGACAACAAAACACGAGCGATCGAAGAATGAGCCCCAGGGGAAGACGACTTCACCGGCAGCCGAAAAGCCAGCCGAGACGAGCTGCGGAGGAGGAGGCGCTGAAAAGCGGCCCGATCGACTTTGACACTTCAATATTGTCACTGGCGTCCCACTGGGTGTGAGTTTTCCTTGCCCACTGGGGTGAGTTTTCCTTGCCCTTATGTGGGTTCTTCCGAGGATGTAGTAGTCGTAGTCGTTTTTACAGTCCTTTGAGACATTTGTGATTTAGGGCTATATAAATAAACATTGATTGATTGATTGATATTTGAAAAAATAAAAGAGTCAAGCCTGCTCGACGCGATGTCCTTCCTATATGGTCCATGCAATCCACGCTACGACGGTCAGAGTCGTTCACAAATGGCACCCAACGCAGATGGACCATCGGAGGATTTGGGAATGACTCTGACCGTCGTAGCGTGGATTGCATGGACCTTCTAGTAATGACATCGCGTCGAGTAAGTTTGACTCATTATTTTTTCAAATATTGAAGTGTCAAAGTCGATCGGGCCGCTTTTCAGCGCCTACTCCTCCATTGCTCGTCTCGGCTGGCTTTTCGGCTGCCGGTGACGTCGTCTTCCCCTGGGGCTCATTCTTCGATCGCTCGTGTTTTGTTGTCGCCTCTGCTCTCCTGTGGACACCCCAACTCTCTCTCTTGCTCCTTCCTCCTTCTCCCCTCTTAAACGCCGCAAGGAGATAGGCATATTGAGAACCGGTGTGTGTGTCACGCACCTGATCTTGATTGTGGCGGCGTCGCTCCAGGCACGCCCCGCCTCTTTGTTCCGCTGCATACTCCGCCTCCTGGCCACCATCCTGAGCCGGGCCAAAGCGTGTCCCGCCCTGCCGTCGGCCCGTCGGCTCCGTCTGTCCACAGAACCACACACTGTGTCGGAGATACAGCTTTTTAGCATAAAAGCTACAGACAGACAAAAGCACTTTTAAACTGTGTTAAATTCCAGCATCAAGACCAACACACTATTGTTCCACAAAGGTATGATGAGCAAGCTCTCGCTAATGTTGCTAGCTAGTGTTGGCTTGCTAACTACCGCTCCTTCCATTTAAAAAAAACAAAAAAAAAACAGCGGTGACGACTCAACGTGATCACATTTGTCACGGGCAATTTCTGCGCGCAACGACGCACAGTAAGCCCATGGGATCGATAGCGCTGTTCCGTGGCCAGGCGTCAATGAGACGCGACCTTCATGCGGGCGGGGGTGAACTTGGGGGGGGGGGGGGGGGGGGCAAAAAGCAACACAATAATGCAAAACGGAGGGTGGGCGAGTCGATTGTTTGTGGCGTGACTCCCGCAGGGCTACATACAAACAATTGACGTGTTACATAAAAACACTAAAAGTATTGGGACACCGCCCCATGTGGGTCACCCAGTCCTCGTCGATACGTCCAATCAGAAGCATGAGAACAGGAGAAGCTTCGGGGCAAAAAAAATAACCTGTCAAATACAAACCACAGGCTCGGACTAAAACGCCACCCTCACCGCCAATAAAATGAATGTGCGTGCCTGTGTTTGTGTGTGATGCGCATCATTTGTTTGATAAACAACCAGAGAAGGAGCCCAGCGTGAACAAATGTAAAAAAATGTATTTAAAGGGGTATTCTTGTCCAAAACCACACCCGCAGCCCATTTTATGCTTATTTTTGGCACACACGCAGTTGGTCAGGGGACTGTAATCTCAATCCATCCTTCTTCCGCTTATCAGAAGTCGGGTCGCGGGGGCAGCAGCCTAAGCAAGGAAGCCCAGACTTCCCTTTCCCCAGCCACTTCGTCCAGCTCTTCCCGGGGGATCCCGAGGCGTTCCCAGGCCAGCCAGGAGACATAGTCTTCCCAACGTGTCCTGGGTCTTCACCGTGGCCTCCTACCGGTTGGACGTGCCCTAAACACCTCCCTAGGGAGGCGTTCGGGTGGCATCCTGACCAGATGCCCGAACCACCTCATCTGGCTCCTCTCGATGTGGAGGAGCAGCGGCTTTACTTTGAGTTCCTCCCGGATGGCAGAGCTTCTCACCCTATCTCTAAGGGAGAGACCCGCCACCCGGCGGAGGAAACTCATTTGGGCCGCTTGTACCCGTGATCTTATCCTTTCGGTCATGACCCAAAGCTCATGACCATAGGTGAGGATGGGAACGTAGATCGACCGGTAAATTGAGAGCTTTGCCTTCCGGCTCAGCTCCTTCTTCACCACAACGGATCGGTACAACGTCCGCATTACTGAAGACGCCGCACCGATCCGCCTGTCGATCTCACGATCCACTCTTCCCCCACTCGTGAACAAGACTCCTAGGTACTTGAACTCCTCCACTTGGGGCAGGGTCTCCTCCCCAACCCGGAGATGGCACTCCACCCTTTTCGGGCGAGAACCATGGACTCGGACTTGGAGGTGCTGATTCTCATTCCGGTCGCTTCACACTCGGCTGCGAACCGATCCAGTGAGAGCTGAAGATCCCGGTCAGATGAAGCCATCAGGACCACATCATCTGCAAAAAGCAGAGACCTAATCCTGCGGTCACCAAACCGGAACCCCTCAACGCCTTGACTGCGCCTAGTAATTCTGTCCATAAAAGTTATGAACAGAATCGGTGACAAAGGACAGCCTTGGCGGAGTCCAACCCTCACTGGAAATGTGTTCGACTTACTGCCGGCAATGCGGACCAAGCTCTGACACTGATCATACAGGGAGTGGACTATGTTCTGACACTGATCATACAGGGAGCGGACCGCCACCATAAGACAGTCCGATACCCCATACTCTCTGAGCACTCCCCACAGGACTTCCCGAGGGACACGGTCCAATGCCTTCTCCAAGTCCACAAAGCACATGTAGACTGGTTGGGCAAACTCCCATGCACCCTCAAGAACCCTGCCCAGAGTATAGAGCTGGTCCACAGTTCCACGACCAGGACGAAAACCACACTGTTCCTCCGCCACTTTAATCCATCTCACAAAAAGCACTTAAATCAGCGCCTCCAAGGTTACGAAGAATGATGCTTCAGCTACAGAAGAATAACTTCACCATCACTCACAGACCGGGCAAAGACATTCCTGTCGCAGACACTCTCTCCAGAAAGTGACCAGGACACTATAGCCTCAGTGAAGGTATGGACATGCAGGTGTTTATAACAGGGGTCTCAAACTCAATTTACCTGGGGGCCACTGGACACAGAGTCTGGGTGAGACTGGGCCGCAAGAAAAGATTTCTTAAAAAATCCATCCATCCATTTTCTACCGCTTATTCCCTTTTGGGGTCGCGGGGGGCGCTGGCGCCTATCTCAGCTACAATCGGGCGGAAGGCAGGGTACACCCTGGACAAGTCGCCACCTGATCGCAGGGCCAACACAGATAGACAGACAACATTCACACACTAGGGACCATTTAGTGTTGCCAATCAACCTATCCCCAGGTGCATGTCTTTGGAGGTGGGAGGGGCCTATCCCCAGGTGCATGTCTTTGGAAGTGGGAGGGGCCTATCCCCAGGTGCATGTCTTTGGAGGTGGGAGGGGCCTATCCCCAGGTGCATGTCTTTGGAGGTGGGAGGAGCCTATCCCCAGGTGCATGTCTTTGGAAGTGGGAGGGGCCTATCCCCAGGTGCATGTCTTTGGAGGTGGGAGGGGCCTATCCCCAGGTGCATGTCTTTGGAGGTGGGAGGAGCCTATCCCCAGGTGCATGTCTTTGGAAGTGGGAGGAAGCCGGAGTACCCGGAGGGAACCAAAGCCTGGGCCCCTGGAGAGGGGATCCAGACTGAGGCTAAGGAAATGTTTTAAAAAATATAATATTAATATTCATAAAAATATATATCCATCCATCCATCCATTTTCTACCGCTTATTCCCTTTTGGGGTCGCGGGGGGCACTGGCGCCTATCTCAGCTACAATCGGGCGGAAGGCAGTGTACACCCTGGACAAGTCGCCACCTCATCACAGGGCCAACACAGATAGACAGACAACATTCACACTCACATTCACACACTAGGGACCATTTAGTGTTGCCAATCAACCTATCCCCAGGTGCATGTCTTTGGAGGTGGGAGGGGCCTATCCCCAGGTGCATGTCTTTGGAGGTGGGCGGAGCCTATCCCCAGGTGCATGTCTTTGGAGGTGGGCGGAGCCTATCCCCAGGTGCATGTCTTTGGAAGTGGGAGGAAGCCGGAGTACCCGGAGGGAACCCACGCAGTCACGGGGAGAACATGCAAACTCCACACAGAAAGATCCCGAGCCTGGATTTGAACCCAGGACTGCAGGACCTTCGTATTGTGAGGCAGACGCACTAACCCCTCTGCCACCAAAATGTTTTGCATAATCCTCAGCATGTTTAGTTGTATGATGACGTTTCAAACTGTATTCCTTACTGTGCTCAACAAAGAAATATTGCATCTCCCACTTTTCCTGGAATTGTCTTTGCATGTCACTCACCCTTCCATTCACTGCAGGCTTTGAAAAAGACATGTTTGGGGTTGTGGAATATATTTGTATTTAGCCCACGCACGGAGAATAATGTTATTTCCACAATGTGTGTCAGTCCGCTTTTCCTCCCTACAGCAACATGGCGGTCGGCGGATAATAAAGTACCGGGATAGCAAGCGCAAAAAAGTGGTGGCTCCCGGAGTGTTATCCTGCTAGAATACAGTCGACACAGACGACATCTCCTGGACACAACAGAGAGACTGACTACTCAGACTGAAGAAAACACAAAACATGACACACAACATACACTGCACACAACACACCTCAGAGATAACAGGAGAGACTGTGCAGTAACAGACAAGGTCTGGACGTGAGATTAAGCCCAGAGTTGTTCAAGACTTATAGAAATATGCTCAATGGTGCTCAGATACATATAAATCAATGATATTGTGATTGTGTTCTACAAACCCCGTTTCCATATGAGTTGGGAAATTGTGTTGGATGGAAATATAAACGGAATACAATGATTTGCAAATCATTTTCAACCCATATTCTGTTGAATATGCTACAAAGACAACATATTTGATGTTCAAACTCATTAACTTTGTTTTTTTTTTGCAAATAATAATTAACTTAGAATTTCATGGCTGCAACACGTGCCAAAGTAGTTGGGAAAGGGCATGTTCACTACTGTGTTACATCACCTTTTCTTTTAACAACACTCAATAAATGTTTGGGAACTGAGGAAACTAATTGTTGAAGCTTTGAAAGTGGAATTCTTTCTCATTCTTGTTTTATGTAGAGCTTCAGTCCTTCAACAGTCCGGGGTCTCCGCTGTCCTATTTTACGCTTCATAATGCGCCACACATTTTCGATGGGAGACTGGTCTGGACTTTAGGCGGGCCAGGAAAGAACCCGCACTCTTTTTTTACGAAGCCAGGTTGTTGTAACACTTGTCTTGCTGAAATAAGCAGGGGCGTCCATGATAACATTGCTTGGATGACAACATATGTCGCTCCAAAACCTGTATGGACCATTCAGCATTAATGGTGCCTTCACAGATGTGTAAGTTACCCATGCCTTGGGCACTAATACACCCCCATACCATCACAGATTCTGGCTTTTGAACTTTGTGCCTATAACAATCCGAATGGTTATTTTCCTCTTTGTTCTGGAGGACACCACCTCCTCTGTTTCCAAATAAAATTTGAAATGTGGACTCGTCAGACCACAGAACACTTTTCCACTTTGCATCAGTCCATCTTAGATGAGCTCGAACCAAGCAAAGCTGGCGGCGTTCCTGGATGTTGTTGATAAATGGCTTTCGCTTTGCATAGTACAGTTTTAACTTGCACTTACAGAAGTAGCGACCAACTGTAGTTTCTGACTGCGGTTTTATGAAGTGTTCCTGAGCCCATGTGGTGATATCCTTTACACACGGATGACGGTTTTGGGTGCAGTACCGCCTGAGGGATCAAAAGACCGTAACATCATCGCTTACGTGCAGTGATTTCTCCAGATTCTCTGAACCTTTTGATGATTTTTCGGACCGTAGATGATAAAATCCCTAAATTTTTTGAAATAGCTCGTTGAGAAATGTTGTTCTAAAACTGTTCGACAATTTGCTTACAAATTGGTGACCCTCACCCCATCCTTGTTTGTGAATTACTTAGCATTTCATGGAAGTTGTTTTTATACCCAATCATGGCACCCACCTGTTCCCAAGTAGCCTGCACACCTGTGGGATGTTCCAAATAAGTGATTGATGAGCATTCCTCAACTTTATCAGTATTTATTGCCACATTTCCCAACTTCTTTGTCACGTGTTGCTGGCATCAAATTCTAAAGTTAATGATTATTTGCAAAAAAAAATAATGTTTATCAGTTTGAACATCAAATATGTTGCCTTTGTAGCATATTCAACTGAATATGGCTTGAAAAGGATTTGCAAATCATTGTATTCTGTTTATATTTACATCTAACACAATTTCCCAACTCATATGGAAACAGGGTTTGTACATGTGCTACTTTGTGTTTGTTACTACTTAGAATCTCATTCAGGGTCAAAAAGTCGGCCTTGTGAAGCTCAATTGTAACATGCTTAAAATGTAAAAGTAAGTCAAACGCTGTTATGTTGCAACTTCCATCCATTTTCTACCATTTATCCCCCTCAGTGTCACAGGGGAGATAGGGTTTGGAAGGGGGGCTGGAGCTTATCCCAGCGGCACTCAGCTTTAAAACAGAAAAAGGCACTAGTTTACCAACAATACATGATCGCATTGTCCTCTTAAAAAAGGCACTTGTCGTTTTGCTGTTCATCATTAAAGCACTTTTTGCTCCATGTTTAAAAGCCTACTGAAATGAGATGTTCTTATTTAAACGGGGATAGCAGGTCCATTCTATGTGTCATACGTGATCATTTCGCGATATTGCCATATTTTTGCTGAAAGGATTTAGTAGAGAACATCGACGATAAAGTGCGCAACTTTTGGTCGCTAATAAAAACGCCCTGCAGACGAAGTGCGCGTGACGTCACGGGTTGTGGAGCTCCTCACAGCTGAACATTGTTTACAATCATGGCCACCAGCAGCGAGAGCGATTCGGACCGAGAAAGCAACGATTTCTCCATTAATTTGAGCAAGGATGAAAGATTCGTGGATGAGGAAAGTGAGAGTGAAGGACTAGAAAAAAAAAAAAAAGAATATACAGTGGGAGTAATTCAGATATTAGACAAATTTACTAGGATAATTCTGGAAAATCCCTTATCTGCTTATTGTGTTACTATTGTTTTAGTGAGATTATATGGTTGTACCTGTACAACCTGAAGGTCGGCCCCGCACCTTTCTTTAGCACCTGTCGAGTGGGTGGTGGCGATGCCCTTCTCCGCCCTTCGCAAGGAACCCTCTTCGAAACACGATCTTTCGAAATGATCGCTGCATAATACACTGTACTTTGTGTGTGTGGTCCAATCCAACTGTGTTCGCTTGACCGCTCTGTTCCATAGTAAAGCTTCACCGTCATCTTTTGGGAATGTAAACAATGTTTGTGTTGCTAGAGGCGGCCGCAATACACCGCTTCCCACCTACAGCTTTCTTCTTTGACGTCTCTATTATTCATTGAACAAATTGCAAAAGATTCAGCAACACAGATGTCCAGAATACTGTGCAATTATGCAATGAAAACAGATGACTTATAGCTGTAAACGGTGCTGGAAGAAAATGTCCTCTATAATCCGTGAAGTCACGCGCAGGCGTCATCATACCGAGACGTTTTCAGCAGGAATTTTCGGCGCGAAATTTAAAATTGCAATTTAGTAAACTAAAGCGGCCGTATTGGCATGTGTTGCAATGTTAATATTTCATCTTTGATATATAAACTATCAGACTGCGTGGTCGCTAGTAGTGGCTTTCAGTAGGCCTTTAATGTTTTGACGACTACTTCCTGGTTACTATCACCTATAGGAGAACTGAGTGACGTCCCATGGCTTGCTGTGACGTGTTTGGGTCAAGTAGGATTTTCTAGCACTTACAACCGCGACTATAGAACGTCTGCCGGGATCGGTTCCGCACATGAATTTTACAAGAAAGAAGGAGGGGGAAAAAAAAAATCACACGGAGATAGAAGGGAGAGAAAGCGAGAGGAAGAAAGGGATGTCCCAGCTGAGACCTCAAGAGGGGCGTAGAAAAAAAAGATTGGGGGCCATCAGCGAGTCATCCGGCGAGAAGAAAAATGGCTGGAATGAAACGGAAGGAAGGAAAAGGAAAAGAGCGGAAATAATCAGAGTGCAGCTGTGTTGTAGCCGAGTCTCATTCGACTCATATTACTCCTTTAAACTGTGCGTACTGTGAGTCTGAGAGAGAGAGAGAGAGAGAGAGAGAGAGAGAGAGAGAGAGAGAGAGAGAAAAAATAGGGGTTTATATAAACGGGGACCCCCCACCCCGTATGCCCCTCCCCCCCTCACCACCCAGGTTTTCCAGCAGCCTCAGGAAAGAGTCAGGACACATTTGTCACCAAGCAACATGTTCATTCACATGTCTTGAAACAACGCGTCTTCATTTTTCATAGCGCTTTCTGTTATTAAAATATTATCAAAATAATTTGATGTGGCTTGCTATTTTTTCCAGAATTTTTGGGTTGTTTTTATTATTTATTTAAGATTTGAAAATGTACTACTACTCCTTCCATAACTGTATATGTTACAAAATATTGGCCAGTTAATGTTGTTTTTTTCTAAAAGCGTTAATTATACATTTTTGATCATTCCATGTCAACATTTTTGTATTTTTTTTTTTTTTGTATAAAAATAGTTTATGTAATTTGGAGAGACTAGAGGAGATGCGGCTGAAGAGAGTTGGTTGGCGGCCGAGGGTGGAGTCGGCTCTCTTGGTTGCTTTGTTGGGTCCGCTCCTGTCCCTGGCCATGCTCCCCCCACCCCAGCAGACGATGGCGTGGAACACCGCAGAGGCCACCATAGTGTATATGTTTTTGTTGTTGTTTTACTTTTGTGGCTGTGTGTAGAGCCCTGTGACGAGGGTGGCAACTTGTCCAGGGTGTAAACCCGCCTACCACCCGAACGCAACAGAAATAGGCTCCAGCAGCCCCAGCGACCCAGAAAGGGACAAGCGGTAGAAAATTGATGGATGGATGGTCTGTGTGTAGAAGTGGCTGGTTACAACAGCTCTGCTCTTTTAGTGTCCTTTGATGTTTCCCTCTTTATGTATGCTATGGCTATGAGTTTTTTTTTCTTCCTTGGCCTCAGTCTGGACTTCAACTGAATATTTTTTTTTTCCTGCCCTTCCACTCCCCAGCATTTACATGTTTCTCACTATTTTTGTAAGGGGCGCCGGAAGTTGGCAGACCCGTCAGCGATCCTGTTCTGTCTCCCTGTAATGTTTGGCTGTTCTTGAATTGGATTGTGCTAAAAATCTTCATTTCTCCTCAAGGATTATTAAAGTATTTCTGATTCTGATTTTGGTCATGAAACATTGCCGCATAAGTATAATTTTCTCATGAAACTCCACAGTTGCAACATGTCGCAAGGCAGAATTCGTGGGGCGCAATCAATTGCCCTGTCACGCTTACTGAGGCCGTTACCATGGCAACTTGAGGGAGGGGGCGGGGACTCACTCAGCAGGGAAAGGATAGGGAGAAACGGCAGGAAAAGATACATTTTCTACCTCTTGTCCGTATCGGGGTCGCGGGGGATGCTAGAGCCTATCCCAACTGCATTTGGGCGGAAGGCGCAGTACGCCCTGGACAAGTCGCCACCTCATCATTAATTTTGCAAAAATGTCTTCTGAGAAAGAAACAGCGACATCTGGTAGTCAGACGAGGCACTGCAACTCTTGCCAAAGGGAGGGCAAAGGTCATAAAAGTTGCATTTTTCCCACACATGCCTTGCAGGAATTGTGCTCCGGAGATTGCAGGGGGTGGTGCGATCACTACCGGTTTGTTCCAGAAATTTCCGCGGTGCAAGAGGTGTGACTAAACACTGAAAACGAGGGCGACTGGGGAGGGGCGGAAGGGGGTCATGTGACGAGCAGACGTGCCTATATTTGAAATAGGAGAAAGATCAAACATGGAAGGCAGAGGGTATAATTCAGCCTAGCTGGCTGCTTTGCTCACTTTCTTGTCTCACTGCAGGCGCCGATTAAAATTACATCGCAGCAGCAGCAGATTTCATATACAGCAGAGCATGAATTATCTATTAAACATGACTCGAGTGGAGTTGTGACGAGCAGGTTTCTTGCTATCTGGGCACTTTATTTTTGTCACAATGTCTTTATTGTGTTGTTCATGATTAAAACACCCGCACATGCCTGCAAGGCCATAAAGAAAGCATCAATGTGATGTCAAATTAGCTTTTTACTGTTCACACAAACACACTAATGATATTTGCTAAGGGGCTGAATATCACTGGAACCCATTTAGACTTTGTTTTATTTGACTTTAAAAAAAAAAAAAAAAAGTCCACTAAGCAAAATGTGGTCAAACACTGGCATCTAGCGACAATGTGTGGTATCATCTGCGACATGTGGTCAAACACTGGCCTCTAGCGGCGACTTGTGGTATCATCTGCGACATGTGGTCAAACACTGGCCTCTAGCGGCGACTTGTGGTATTAACAGGAATGAATACTAAATGCAGCAGGCAGGAATGTTGGTGGTGAAAATAAATTCAAGAGTGAGGAAAAATGGAGAATAATTGTGGGTAGGAGAGGGTGATACGGAGGAAAATTGATAGTTAAGTATTTCTAAAATTCAAGGATGGGCCGATTGCTATCACTTGATTTCTCTGTTAAAGTATACAGGTGACGTAATAATGGAGATTTAAAGGCCTACTGAAATGAGATTTTCTTATTTAAACGGGGATAGCAGGTCCATTCTATGTGTCATACTTGATCATTTCGCGATATTGCCATATTTTTGCTGAAAGGATTTAGTTGAGAACATCGCCGATAAAGTTCGCAACTTTTGGTGCTGATAAAAAAGCCTTGCCTGTACTGGAAGTCGCAGACGATGACGTCACAAGGGTGAGGGCTCCTCACGTCCTCACATTGTTTATAATGGGAGCCTCCAACAGCATTTGGACCGAGAAAACGACAATTTCCTCATTAATTTGAGCGAGGATGAAAGATTCGTGAATGATGATATTGATAGCGAAGGACTAGGAAAAAAAAGAATAAAAAAAAATCAAGTTAAAAAAAGGCGATTGCATTGGGAGCGATTCAGATGTTTTTAGACACATTTACAAGGATAATTCTGGGAAATCCCTTATCTTTCTATTGTGTTGCTAGTGTTTTAGTGAGATTAAATAGTACCTGATAGTCAGAAGGTGTGTCCACAGGTGTCTCTGAGGGAAGTCGACGGCAGCTGCATGGACGCCGCAAGCTCAGCTGATCTCCAGTAAAAGGCGACTTTTTACCACAATTTTCTCACCGAAACCTGCCGGTTGACAAGTGGTCGGGAACCATGTTCGCTTGACCGCTCTGATCCATAGTAAAGCTTCACCTCCGGGAATTTTAAACAAGGAATCACCGTGTGTTTGTGTGGCTAAAGGCTAAAGCTTCCCAACTCCATCTTTCTACTTTGACTTCTCCATTATTAATTGAACAAATTGCAAAAGATTCAGCAACACAGATATCCAGAATACTGTTTAATTGTGCGTGGTCGGTAGTAGTGGGTTTCAGTAGGCCACCACACAGTCTGATAGTTTATATATCAATGATGAAATATTAACATTGCAACACATGCCAATACGGCCTTTTTAGTTTACTAAATTACAATTTTAAATTTCCCGGGAGTTTCGTCCTGGAAACGTCGTGTAATGATGACGTGTACGCAAGACGTCACAGGTTTTTAGGAAGTATGAGCGCTGCACACACACACAGCTAAAAGTCGTCTGCTTTAACGGCATAATTACACAGTATTTTGGACATCTGTGTTGCTGAATCTTTTGCAATTTGTTCAATTAATATTGGAGAAGTCACAGTAGAAAAATAGAGTTGGGAAGCTTTAGCCTTTAGCCACACAAACACACGGTGATTCCTTGTTCAAAATTCCTGGGGGTGAAACGTTACTGTGGATCAGAGCGCGGTCAAGCGAACATGAATCAAGACGGAATGTCAACCAGCAGGTTTCGGTGAGAAAATTGTGGTTAAAAAGTCGCTTCTTACCGGAGAAAAGCTGAGCTTGTGTCGTCCATGCAGCTGCCGTCGACTCCCCTGAGACATTGGCGTCAACACACCCGTGGAGACACCCTTCCGACTATCAGGTACTATTTAACTCACTAAAACACTAGCAACACATTAGAAAGATAAGGGATTTCCCAGAATTATCCTAGTAAATGTGTCTAAAAACATCGGAATCCGTCCCAATCGGGTTTTTTTTTTTTTACTTTTTTTTCTAGTCCGTCGCTATCAATATCCTTAAACACAAACCTTTATCCTCGCTCAAATTAATGGGGAAATTGTCGTTTTCTCGGTCCGAATAGCACTTTTTGTCGGAGGCTCCCATTATAAACAATGTGACTATGTTAGGAGCCCCCACACGTGTGACGTCCTCATCTGCGACTTCCGGTAGAGGCAGGGCTTTTCTCTTGGCACCGAAAGTTGCAAACTTTTCCGTGGATGTTCTCTACTAAATCCTTTCAGCAAAAATCTGGCAATATCGCGAAATGATCAAGTATGACACATAGAATGGACCTGCTATCCCCGTTTAAAGAAGAAAATCTCATTTCAGTAGGCCTTTAAAGCAGGGGTGTCAAAGTCAAATACAGAGTGGGCCAAAATTTTAAACTGAACAAATGAACCTTTTAATAGCGACCCAAACAAGTTTTGCATTGAATATTGAACAAGCGAGACTTAAATAACTTTATAGTGACTTGCAAAATCAAGTTTCTAATAATAATAATAATAATTAAAACATATCAATGGCATCCATCCATCCATTCATTTTCTACCGCTTATTCCCTTTTGGGGTCGCGGGGGGCGCTGGCGCCTATCTCAGCTACAATCGGGCAGAAGGCGGGGTACACCTTGGACAAGTCGCCACCTCATCGCAGACAGACAACATTCACACTCACATTCACACACTAGGGACCATTTAGTGTTGCCAATCAACCTATCCCCAGGTGCATGTCTTTGGAAGTGGGAGGAAGCCGGAGTACCCGGAGGGAACCCACGCAGTCACGGGGAGAACATGCAAACTCCACACAGAAAGATCCCGAGCCTGGATTTGAACCCAGGACTGCAGGACCTTCGTATTGTGAGGCAGACGCACTAACCCCTCTGCCACCGTGAATCCAAAATCGAGTTTCTAATAATAACAATAATAATTAAAAAATATCAATGGCATATCAAATAAAATTTAAATAAAAATTGAGTGCCTCTTTTCTATTTGCAGCCTTCTGAGGTAAATATCAAAACAAACTTTGTCCACAGGCTAATAATACATTTCAAAATAAAATAACAATAATGAATGAATCAAACATTTAAGCCTTAAAGTAACAAGAGAAAGTGCATGAATAAATTAATTATTTGCTACACTGATTTGCTTGAACAATGAATATGAAACAAGCAATAATTATACAACTTAATAGTGCAAAATCAACATTCAAAAAACAAACGCAAAAAATAGTCAAATAAATAAAATTTAAATAAAACATTTAATGCCTCTTTTCTATTTGAAGCCTTCTGAGATAAATATCAACATTACATTTTTCCACAGGCTAATAAATCTTAAAATAAAATAATAATGAGATGGGTGGGGTTGGTGGTGGGGGGCAGGTTTTGGTGGTAGTCAGTGCTGCAAGGGGTTCTGGGTATTTGTTCTGTTGTGTTTATGTTGTGTTACGGTGCGGATGTTCTCCCGAAATGTATGGTGTGGGTTCACAGTGTGGCGCATATTTGTAACAGTGTTAAAGTTGTTTAAACGGCCACCCTCAGTCTGACCTGTATGGCTGTTGAGCAAGTATGCTTGGCATTCCCTTAAGTGTGTGTACAAGTCGCATATATCATGTGACTTGGCCGGCACGCTGTTTGTACGGAGTAAAAGCGATGTGACAACATATTGTACACAACACTAAAGGCAGTGCGATTATAGTACCGGCGGGCCAGCTCTAATGTTAATTTGATATTGCCTCAAGGGCCAAAATAAATTGTATGGCGGGCCAGAGTCTGACACCCATGTATTAAAACAGGGGTGTCAAACTCAAATACAGAGTGGGCCAACATTTTAAACGGAACAAAGCCGCGGGCCAAGGTTGAACTAATTAACCTTTTAATAGGGACCCAAACAAGTTTGCAATGAATATTGAACAAGCAAGGCTTAAATAGGGCAGCACGGTGGTACAGGGGTTAGAGCATCTGCCTCACAATACAAAAGTCCTGAGTAATCCTGGGTTCAATCCCGGGCTCGGGAACTTTTTGTGTGGAGTTTGCATGTCCTCCCCATGACTGCGTGGGTTCCCTCCGGGTACTCGGGCTTCCTCCCATGGAACAGGCAGAACTTATATAACGTAATAGTGCAAAATCAACTTTCCAAAAACATCAGTGGTATATTAAATAAAATGTAATTAAAAACATTAATGCCCCTTTTCTATTTGCAGCCTTCTGAGGTAAATATCAACATTAACTTTTTCCACAGGCTAATAAATTCGAAAATAAAATAAAAATGAGGTGGGCGGGGTTTGGTGGTAGGGGGGGGGGGGGTGTATTGTAGCGTTCCGGAAGAGCTAGTGCTGCAAGGGTTTCTGGGTATTTATTCAATTGTGTTTATGTTGTGTTACGGTGCGGGTGTTCTCCCGAAATGTGTTTTGTCATTCTTGTTTGGTGTGGGTTCACAGTGTGGCGCATATTTGTAACAATGTTAAAGTTGTTTATATAGATAGATAGATAGTACTTTATTGATTCCTTCAGGAGAGTTCCTTCAGGAAAATTAAAATTCCAGCAGCAGTGTAGAGTTGAAATCAATTTTTAAAAAAAAGTAAAAAGTAAATAATGGGGGTTTAAAAGGAAACCAAATAGAGAAATATTACAAAAAGAATAAAAACAATGGGAATAACAATATAACAGTAAAATAAGAATATAACAAGACAAAGTAGGCAGTAGTGACCATGTTATGAAAACGTATCGCACTGTTAATGTTTTGCATCCCCTGTCATCCTAGTGCCCCCCCCCCCTTCCACCCCCCGTCCCAGACAGGAGTTGTACAGTCTAATGGCGTGTGGGAAAAAGGAGTTCTTGAGTCTATTAGTCATGTGGCATATGGCCACCCTCAGTGTGACATGTATGGCTGTTGACCAAGTATGCATGGCATTCGCATATGTGTGTGTGTGAAAGCCGCATATATTATGTGACTTGGCCAGCACGCTGTTTATATGGAGGAAAAGAGGACCTGACGACATGTTGTAGAAGTGAAGTGAAGTGAATTATGTTTATATAGCGCTTTTCTCTAGTGACTCAAAGCGCTTTACATAGTGAAACCCAATATCTAAGTTACATTTAAACCAGTGTGGGTGGCACTGGGAGCACGCGGGTAAAGTGTCTTGCCCAAGGACACAACAGCAGTGACTAGGATGGCAGAAGCGGGAATCGAACCTGCAACCCTCAAGTTGCTGGCACGGCCGCTCTACCAACCGAGCTATACTAGAGGACACTAAAGGCAGTGCCTTTAAGGCACGCTCCCAATATTGTTGTCCGGGTGGAAATCGGGAGAATGGTTGCCCATGGAGATTTTCGAGAAGGGCACTGAACTTCAGGAGTCTCCCTGGAAAATCGGGAGGGTTGGCAAGTATGAGTATTAGCGGTGAATTTGGTGTTACCGGCGGGCCAGCTCTAATGTGAATTTGATATTGCCTGAAGGGCCAAATAAAATTAAAGCTGCAAGCAACGTTGGCCGCCGCCGCCGTGTCCCGAGTCCCGATCTTAGTCAGACCAACATAGAGGTCTTTGTTTCATGTCTCTACGACATTCCTAACAGAAGTTACAAGCAGTTTTGTCTGGAAAAAGGTGACAGCTTTTTACAAAACTTTTATTTTGAAGGGGTAATTGCCAACTTCCTGTTGATTTTAACTGAAAGATGCCAATCGTCAAAATGTAGGTCTAAGTGAGACCTACATTGAGGTTTTTGTTTCATGTCTGTCCGACATTCCTACCAGAAGTTACAAGCAGTTTGATCTGTTTCCTCTTCCTAGGAGCAGTTTTTTCTGTGTTTTATTCAAAAATTGCAATAGAGTGCAATTTTGAGTTTTAAGGTTTGTTTTTTTCACTACATCGAATTTTTTGCCAGTCCTGATGTGTGTGCCAAGTTTGGTGAGTTTTGAAGCATTTTAAGGGGGTCAAATTTCAGTTCAAAGAGGCAAAAATTGACTTTATTGCGAAAATTGTGCTCTAGCGCCCCCTAGGAATACAACACAGACAAACTGCTCCTAGGAAGAAAACAAAGACAAAACTGCTTGTAACTTCCGGTAGGAATGTCAGAGAGACATGAAACAAAAACCACTATGTAGGTCTGACTTAGACCTACATTTGAATAATTAACATACTTCGGACCCTAAATAAAATTAAACGGTGGGCCAGAGTTTGACACCCATGCTTTAAAGTGTGTCCAAAAAGACATATAAGCCACCCCCATTCTGCTGAGTGTGAGCATGGTCCTAGTGCCCGCCGTCACCATATTTGTTTTAGTGGGGGACCTTTGAAGAGACGACGACGATGATGACGAGTCTTTCCTCAGTCCTCTTTAATCCCTTAATTGGCGCGCCGGAAGTGGTTGTGGCGACTTGTAAACACTTTGAACGTCATTCCGCATGATAAAAGTCTAAAGGCGACAGATGCCGAGTCAGCGCGGTTGGTACTTACCCGCACCGATGGCCTCCAGGTTGTCTCTGCCCGAGGCGGACCTCTCCTGCACCATCTGCCAGGACATCTTCACGGACCCGGTGGTCCTCAAGTGCAGCCACAGCTTCTGCAGCCCCTGCCTCAAGCAGCACTGGGCCCTCCAGACCGAGCTCAGGTCGTGTCCGTTGTGCCGCAGCCCGTCGTGGGACGACCCGGTGCCCTCCCTGACCATCAAGAACCTGTGCGAGTCCTTCATCCAGGAGGACGGCGTCGACGAGGACGGCGACGGCGACGGCGAGCTGTCCTGCGGGCCCAAGGAAATGTGCCTTCTTCACCGGGAGGAGCTCAAGCTCTTCTGCCTCGTCGACCAGGAGCCCATTTGTGTGGTCTGCTCCAAGTCCAAAAGACACAAACAGCACGACTGCTGTCCTGTCAGCGAGGCCATTGAGGACGTTAAGGTAGGGCATGGCTGTCAAACTCTGGCCCGCGGGACAAATTTGGCCCCTGAGGTGATATCAAATTAAGATTAGAGCTGGGGTGGTGCCGCTGTAACAACGCATTTGCCAACCCTCACGATTTACCCAAGAGACTCTCGAATTTCACTGCCCCTCCCGAAAATCTCCCGGGGCAACAATTCTTCCGAATTTCTCCCAATTTCCACCCGGACAACAATATTGGGGGCGTGCCTTTAGCGTCCGCTTTTCCGCCAAACAAACAACGTGCCGGCCCAGTCACATAATATCTGCGGCTTTAACACACACGAATGAATGAAACGCATACTTGGTCAACAGCCATACAGGTCACACTGAGGGTGGCCGTATAAACGACTTTAACACTGTTACAAATATGCGCCACACTGTGAAGCCACACCAAACAAGAATGACAAACACATTTCGGGAGAACATCTGCACCGTAACACACGTAATACCCAGAGTCCCTTGCAGCACAAAATCTTCCTGGACGCCACAATATACACCCCCGCTACCACCAAACCCCCCCCCCCCCCCCCCCCAATTTTTATCTAAATTTTATTTGATATGCCATTGATATTTTTCAATTATTGTTGATAGGTTGATTGGCAACACTAAATTGGCCTTAGTGTGTGAATGTTGTCTATCTGTGTTGGCCCTGTGATGAGGTGGCGACTTGTCCAGGGTGTACCCTGCCTTCCGCCCGAATGCAGCTGAGGTTGGCTCCAGCGACCCCAGAAGAGACAAGCGGTGGGAAACGGATGGATGGATGATTTGAAACTCGACTTTGCATGTCACTATAACATGGGTGTCAAACTCTGGCCCGCGGGACTAATTTGGCCCCTGAGGTAATATCAAATTAAGATTAGAGCTGGGGTGGTGCCGCTGTAACAACGCATTTGCCAACCCTCACGATTTACCCAAAAGACTCTCGAATTTCACTGCCCCCCCTCGAAAATCTCCCGGGGCAACAATTCTTCCGAATTTCTCCCAATTTCCACCCGGACAACAATATTGGGGGCGTGCCTTTAGCGTCCTGTCTAACCTGTCGTCACGTCCGCTTTTCCGCCAAACAAACAACGTGCCGGCCCAGTCACATAACATCTGCGGCTTTTAACACACACAAATGAATGAAAGCATACTTGGTCAACAGCCATACAGGTCACACTGAGGGTGGCCTCATAAACGACTTTAACACTGTTACAAATATGCGCCACACTGTGAAGCCACACCAAACAAGAATGACAAACACATTTCGGGAGAACATCTGCACCGTAACACACGTAATACCCAGAGTCCCTTGCAGCACAAAATCTTCCTGGACGCCACAATATACACCCCCGCTACCACCAAACCCCCCCCCCCCCCCCCCCAATTTTTATCTAAATTTTATTTGATATGCCATTGATATTTTTCAATTATTGTTGATAGGTTGATTGGCAACACTAAATTGGCCTTAGTGTGTGAATGTTGTCTATCTGTGTTGGCCCTGTGATGAGGTGGCGACTTGTCCAGGGTGTACCCTGCCTTCCGCCCGAATGCAGCTGAGGTTGGCTCCAGCGACCCCAGAAGAGACAAGCGGTGGGAAACGGATGGATGGATGATTTGAAACTCGACTTTGCATGTCACTATAACATGGGTGTCAAACTCTGGCCCGCGGGACTAATTTGGCCCCTGAGGTAATATCAAATTAAGATTAGAGCTGGGGTGGTGCCGCTGTAACAACGCATTTGCCAACCCTCACGATTTACCCAAAAGACTCTCGAATTTCACTGCCCCCCCTCGAAAATCTCCCGGGGCAACAATTCTTCCGAATTTCTCCCAATTTCCACCCGGACAACAATATTGGGGGCGTGCCTTTAGCGTCCTGTCTAACCTGTCGTCACGTCCGCTTTTCCGCCAAACAAACAACGTGCCGGCCCAGTCACATAACATCTGCGGCTTTTAACACACACAAATGAATGAAAGCATACTTGGTCAACAGCCATACAGGTCACACTGAGGGTGGCCTCATAAACGACTTTAACACTGTTACAAATATGCGCCACACTGTGAAGCCACACCAAACAAGAATGACAAACACGTTCCGGGAGAACATCTGCACCGTAACACACGTAATACCCAGAACCCCTTGCAGCACTAAATCTTCCTGGACGCCACAATATACACCCCCGCTACCACCAAACCCCCCCCCCCAATTTTTATTTAAATTGTATTTGATATGCCGTTGATATTTTTCAATTATCATTGATAGGTGGATTGGCAACACTAAATTGGCCCTAATGTGTGTATGTGAGTGTTTTCTATCTGTGTTGGCCCTGTGATGAGGTGGCGACTTGTCCAGGGTGTACCCTGCCTTCCGCCCGAATACAGCTGAGGTTGGCTCCAGCGACCCCAGAAGGGACAAGCGGTGGTAAACGGATGGATGGATGATTTGAAACTCGACTTTGCATGTCACTATAACATGGGTGTCAAACTCTGGCCCGCGGGCCAAATTTCATTTGGCCCCTGAGGTAATATCAAATTAACATTAGAGCTGGCCCGCCGGTTTTATATGGGGGGGTGCCGCTGTAACAACGCATTTGCCAACCCTCACGATTTACCCAAGAGACTCTCGAATTTCACTGCCCCTCCCGGGGCAACAATTCTTCCAAATTTCTCCCAATTTCCACCCGGACAACAATATTGGGGGCGTGCCTTTAGCGTCCTCTATAACCTGTCGGCACGTCCGCTTTTCCGCCAAACAAACAACGTGCCGGCCCAGTCACATAACATCTGCGGCTTTAACACACACGAATGAATGAAACGCATACTTGGTCAACAGCCATACAGGTCACACTGAGGGTGGCCGTATAAACGACTTTAACACTGTTACAAATATGCGCCACACTGTGAAGCAACACCAAACAAGAATGACAAACACGTTCCGGGAGAACATCTGCACCGTAACACACGTAATACCCAGAGTCCCTTGCAGCACAAAATCTTCCTGGACGCCACAATATACACCCCCGCTACCACCAAACCCCCCCCCAATTTTTATCTAAATTTTATTTGATATGCCATTGATATTTTCAATTATTGTTGATAGGTTGATTGGCAACACTAAATTGGCCCTAGTGTGTGAATGTTGTCTATCTGTGTTGGCCCTGTGATGAGGTGGCGACTTGTCCAGGGTGTACCCTGCCTTCCGCCCGAATACAGCTGAGGTTGGCTCCAGCGACCCCAGAAGGGACAAGCGGTGGGAAACGGATGGATGGATGATTTGAAACTCGACTTTGCATGTCACTATAACATGGGTGTCAAACTCTGGCCCGCGGGCCAAATTTCATGTGGCCCCTGAGGTAATATCAAATTAACATTAGAGCTGGCCCGCCGGTTTTATATGGGGGGGTGCCGCTGTAACAACGCATTTGCCAACCCTCACGATTTACCCAAGAGACTCTCGAATTTCACTGCCCCTCCCGGGGCAACAATTCTTCCGAATTTCTCCCAATTTCCACCCGGACAACAATATTGGGGGCGTGCCTTTAGCGTCCTGTATAACCTGTCGTCACGTCCGCTTTTCCGCCAAACAAACAACGTGCCGGCCCAGTCACATAACATCTGCGGCTTTAACACACACGAATGAATGAAATGCATACTTGGTCAACAGCCATACAGGTCACACTGAGGGTGGCCGTATAAACGACTTTAACACTGTTACAAATATGCGCCACACTCTGAAGCAACACCAAACAAGAATGACAAACACGTTCCGGAAGAACATCTGCACCGTAACACACGTAATACCCAGAACCCCTTGCAGCACTAAATCTTCCTGGACGCCACAATATACACCCCCGCTACCACCAAACCCGCCCCCCCCCCCCCCCAATTTCTATTTAAATTGTATTTGATATGCCGTTGATATTTTTCAATTATTATTGATAGGTGGATTGGCAACACTAAATTGGCCCTAATGTGTGAATGTGAGTGTTGTCTATCTGTGTTGGCCCTGTGATGAGGTGGCGACTTGTCCAGGGTGTACCCTGCCTTCCGCCCGAATACAGCTGAGGTTGGCTCCAGCGACCCCAGAAGGGACAAGCGGTGGGAAACGGATGGATGGATGATTTGAAACTCGACTTTGCATGTCACTATAACATGGGTGTCAAACTCTGGCCCGCGGGCCAAATTTGGCCCCTGAGGTAATATCAAATTAAGATTAGAGCTGGCCCGCCGGGTTTATATGGGGGGGTGCCGCTGTAACAACGCATTTGCCAACCCTCACGATTTACCCAAGAGACTCTCGAATTTCACTGCCCCTCCCGGGGCAACAATTCTTCCGAATTTCTCCCAATTTCCACCCGGACAACAATATTGGGGGCGTGCCTTTAGCGTCCTCTATAACCTGTCGTCACGTCCGCTTTTCCGCCAAACAAACAACGTGCCGGCCCAGTCACATAACATCTGCGGCTTTAACACACACAAATGAATGCAAGGCATACTTGGTCAACAGCCATACAGGTCACACTGAGGGTGGCCGTATAAACGACTTTAACACTGTTACAAATATGCGCCACACTGTGAAGCCACACCAAACAAGAATGACAAACACATTTCGGGAGAACATCTGCACCGTAACACACGTAATACCCAGAACCCCTTGCAGCACTAAATCTTCCTGGACGCCACAATATACACCCCCGCTACCACCAACCCCCCCCCCCCCCCCGCCCCCCCCAATTTTTATTTAAATTGTATTTGATATGCCATTGATATTTTTCAATTATTATTGATAGGTTGATTGGCAACACTAAATTGGCCCTAATGTGTGAATGTGAGTGTTGTCTATCTGTGTTGGCCCTGTGATGAGGTGGCGACTTGTCCAGGGTGTACCCTGCCTTCCGCCCGAATACAGCTGAGGTTGGCTCCAGCGACCCCAGAAGGGACAAGCGGTGGAAAACGGATGGATGGATGATTTGAAACTCGACTTTGCATGTCACTATAAAGTTATATAAGCCTTGCTTGTTCAATATTTAATGCAAAACTTGTTTGGATCCTTATTAAAAGGTTAATTTGTTCAACCTTGACCCTCGGCTTTGTTCCGTTAGAAATATTGGCCCACTCTCTATTTGAGTTTGACACCCCTGAGGTAGGGCGTTACAGTATTAGAGTAGTCAGTGTGCAGCTTGGAAAGTGACTGCCAACATGCATAGGGGTTTTCTGAACAACTGGCGGCACATGGGTGAGTACACCTCTCCATCACCTTTACCTTCCTTTTCACCATTAAAAAATACTTATTAGAATCCATTAGGGCTGCGAATCTTTGCGTATCTCACGATTCGCTTCAATATTAAATTCTTGGGCTCGCGATTCGATTATAAAATCGTTTTTTTTCTTGATTCAACGCGATTTCTCGATTCAAAAACGATATTTTTCCCAATCAAAAGCATTCTGTATTCATTCACTACATAGAAATTCCGCAGGATCTACCCCAGTCTGCTGACATGCTAGCACAGTCTTTTTCAAACTTTTTCGAGCCAAGGCACATTTTTTGCGTTGAAAAAATCCGGAGACACCCCACCAGCAGAACTGATGAAATAAAAAATCTCAGTTGACAGTAAAACGTCGTCGTCGCTATTGTTGGATACGACTTTAAACCATAACCAAGCATTATAGGTCTTGTCCCAAAGTAGGTGTACTGTCACCACCTGTCACATTTTTAGTTTTCCTGTGTGTAGTGTTTTAGTTCTTGTCTCGGCTCCTATTTTGCTGGCTTTTTCTCTTTTTTTGGTATTTTCCTGGAGCAGTTTCATGTCTTCCTGTGAGCGATATTTCCCGCATTTACTTAGTTTTAGCAATCAAGAATATTTCAGTCGTATTTATCCTTCTTTGTGGGGACATTGTAAAGTTGGGATGTACATTGTGGACGCCGCCTTTGCTCCACAGGAAGTCTTTGCTGTCGTCCAGCATTCAATTTTTGTTTACTTCGTAGCCAGTTCAGTTTTAGTTTCGTTCTGCATAGCCTTCCCTAAGCTTCAATGCCTTTTCTTAAGGGGTACTCGTATTTTGTTGATTTTCGGTTTAGGCATTAAACAATTGTTTACCTTCACACTGCCCACACTTCCCGTCATCTACAAAGCAATTTGCTACCGACTGCCACCTACTGATATGGAAGAGTATTGCACGGTCACTGCCGAGCTCTCGACAGCACGACACTCAACAACAACACATCTTTTGCAGACTATAATTACTGGTTTTCATCAAATATTTTTAACCCAAATAGGTGAAAACACATCATCTCCCACGGCACACTTAGTTGAAAAACACTGAGCAGAGTAGTAGATTTTTTTTTTTTTAAAGCTTTTATAATTGTAAAGGACAATGTTTTATCAACTGATTGCAATAATGTAAATTTGTTTTAACTATTAAACGAACCAAAAATATGACTTATTTTATCTTTGTGAAAACATTGGACACAGTGTGTTGTCCAGCTTATGAGATGCCATGCAAGTGTAAGCCACTGTGACACTATTGTTCTTTTTTATTATTTTTATAAATGTCTAATGATAATGTCAATGAGGGATTTGTAATCACTGCTATGCTGAAATTATAACTAATATTGATACTGTTGTTGATAATATTCATTTTTGTTTCACTATATTTGGTTTGTTCTGTGTGGTGTTTGTGTCTCCTCTCAATTGCTCTGTTTATTGCAGTTCTGAGTGTTGCTGGGTCAGGTTCGGTTTTGGAATTAGATTGCATTGTTATGGTATTGCTGTGTATTGGTTTGTTGGATTGATTTCAATCAATCAATCAATCAATCAATGTTTACTTATATAGCCCTAAATCACTAGTGTCTCAAAGGGCTGCACAAACCACCACGACATCCTCGGTAGGCCCACATAAGGGCAAGGAAAACTCACACCCAGTGGGACGTCGGTGACAATAATGACTATGAGAACCTTGGAGAGGAGGAAAGCAATGGATGTCGAGCGGGTCTAACATGATACTGTGAAAGTTCAATCCACAATGGATCCAACACAGTCGCGAGAGTCCAGTCCAAAGCGGATCCAACACAGCAGCGAGAGTCCCGTTCACAGCGGAGCCAGCAGGAAACCATCCCAAGCGGAGGCGGATCAGCATCGCAGAGATGTCCCCAGCCGATACACAGGCAAGCAGTACATGGCCACCGGATCGGACCGGACCCCCTCCACAAGGGAGAGTGGGACATAGAAGAAAAAGAAAAGAAACGGCAGATCAACTGGTCTAAAAAGGGAGTCTATTTAAAGGCTAGAGTATACAAATGAGTTTTAAGGTGAGACTTAAATGCTTCTACTGATTTAAAAAAAAAAAAAAAATTAGATTAAAAAAAAATAATCGATTTAAAAAAAAAAAAAGAGAATCGATTCTGAATCGCAAAACGTGAGAATCGCGATTCAAATTTGAATTGACTTTTTTCCCACAACCCTAGAATCCATGTTTGAACCACAGCTCCCTGCCGACTCCAGACTATGTTGCTTGACTGTAGGCAAGACATTGTACTCCTACTTACGCATCCATCCATTTTCTACCGCTTATTACCTTCGGGCTCGCGGGGGGCGCTGTAGCCTATCTCAGCTACAATCGGACGGAAGGCAGAGTACACCCTGGACAAGTCGCAACCTCATCGCAGGGCATACTTATCACATTTGTGACAATAATGGCGTGATTTTGACACATTTTTCATTAACTATTACTCAGACTATAATATATCATATTTTACTTTCTATTATATTTTCCCTTAAAGGGGAACTGCACTTTTTTGGGGAATGTTGTCTATCATTCACAATCAATCAATCAATGTTTACTTATATAGCCCTAAATCACTAGTGTCTCAAAGGGCTGCACAAACCACTACGACATCCTCGGTAGGCCCACATAAGGGCAAGGAAAACTCACACCCAGTGGGACGTCGGTGACAATAATGACTATGAGAAACCTTGGAGAGAACCGCATATGTGGGCAACATAGTAAAAGCATGTGCAGAAAATGCGCACGTCATAGTCACCTCCAGTGTTGCTTTGTGTGCAAGTTCTTAAATTAAATTTAACTTATCTGAACAATATCCAGTGTAGTGGTATTTTAATGAACTGGAACCCATTGTGTTGTGGGGCCCTATTGTAGTGGATCACACCTGAGACGTCATAAATTAATCAAATCTTTAATGGACATGTAAAAGTAAACAATGTGATAAATAACAATATACAACAATCAAACTAGGGGTCTAGACATCTGGTCAGGACACTCCTCACTGTTTTGCCTTCACCTTCATTGTCCATTCGTTTTTGGTGACTTTATGTACTCTGGACCTAGACGTTGAGTCCGTGACATACATCAATCAATCAATCAATGTTTACTTATATAGCCCTAAATCACTAGTGTCTCAAAGGGCTGCACAAACCACTACGATATAAGGGCAAGGAAAACTCACACCCAGTGGGACGTCGGTGACAATGATGACTATGAGATGGCGGACAATAACTGATACAGTCTGCTTTGCCAGTCCAAATGCATTGGATGTTTTCCGTAGTCTTCATTCGACTGCCAGGTAACACAAAGCACACGCTACATTTTTTTATCCCATCCATGCTAGCCCGCATTCTCGTTGTCTCCACTTCGACATATGGACAAAGTTTTTCGGGAAGTAGAACCACAGTTGACCGGGTCATTCGAAAGTTCTCTTGCCGTCTGAGATGTGTTGTATCCGAAATACCGTATTTCCTTGAATTGCCGCCGGGTATAAAGTATGCGCCTGCCTAGAATTACTGCCGGGTCAAACTCGTTTCACAAAATAATTAGCGCATGCTTAGCATTACCGCCGGCTCAGGATTAACGCCGGGTCAAACTCGTTTCGCAAAATATTATTTTTGTTAGCTCATGCCTAGAACTTCCGGCGGGTCAAACTCGTCACGTCACGAGTGACACTTCACCTGTCATCATTTTCAAAATGGAGGAGGCTGATTTGAAATCGCATAAAGGGAAGAAGATTAAGAGCTATTCAGTAGGATTTTAGCTCTAAGCTATTGAATATGCTAAAAAGAACAGTAAGCAGCTATGTTTAAGTCTCACCTTAAAACTCATCTGTATACTCTAGCCTTTAAATAGACCTCCTTTTTAGACCAGTTGATCTGCCGCTTCTTTTCTTTCTCCTATGTCCCCCCCTCCCTTGTGGAGGGGGTCCGGTCCGATGACCATGGATGAAGTACTGACTGTCCAGAGTCGAGACCCAGGATGGACCGCTCCTCGGGACCCAGGATGGACCGCTCGCCTGTATCGGTTGGGGACATCTCTACGCTGCTGATCCGCTTGAGATGGTTTCCTGTGGACGGGACTCTCGCTGCTGTCTTGGAGCCACTATGGATTGAACTTTCACAGTATCATGTTAGACCCGCTCGACATCCATTGCTTTCGGTCCCCTAGAGGGGGGCGGGGGGGGTTGCCCACATCTGAGGTCCTCTCCAAGGTTTCTCATAGTCAGCATTGTCACTGGCGTCCCACTGGATGTGAATTCTCCCTGCCCACTGGGTGTGAGTTTTCCTTGCCCTTTTGTGGGTTCTTCCGAGGATGTTGTAGTCGTAATGATTTGTGCAGTCCTTTGAGACATTTGTGATTTGGGGCTATATAAATAAACATTGATTGATTGATTGATTTTATTAGCATACCATAGCTGCGTGTGTCAAATATGAGTCATTAAATGACTCCCACCTCCTGGTGGTAGAGGGCGCTAGTGATCCTTCTTGCGACTACTCTTAATTTTTTGTGGCTCTGTACAGATTAGTTATTTGTATTTTTGGTCCAGTATGGCTTTTTTCAACATTGCACGGTAAAATGGCCTTGGAAGAGCTACGGTTCATTGAGGCTAACATTGATTTCCGACATACACTGTGGCATTGTAAAGCATGCCTGATTGTCAGACATCAACAGCTGCATGTTGACAGTAAATGTATGCTGCTATGTAAGCTTCACACTGACTACTCTAAAAGTATACCCAAGCTGAATTTATTTTCTATGGTCCTTTGACGAAATAGAAAAAAAAATTGTCGGCCTCACATTTTTTGGGGATTATTTCTTCTCTTCAGGCCAGACTGAAGGCAGAACTATGTTCTCTGAAGCAGAGGAAGGACACCTTGGAGAAAACCAAGGGAAGCTTTGAGGACGCCAAGGCACACATTCAGGTGGCGACACCACCCCAAAGCCCCCAGCCCCACCACCCCCAACCCTTGACGCCTCTTCCTGTCCTTCCAGGTCCAGGCTCAGTACGTGCGCAAGTGCACCCGTGACGAGTTCGACCGCCTGCGCAGGTTCCTCCGGGCCGAGGAAGACGCCCGCATGGTGATGCTGCAGAAGGAGGTGGAGGAGAAGGCTCGGGCCATGACGCAGAAGATCAACAAGGCCAACACCAGCCTGGAGTCTGCGTGCGTGTCCATAAAAGCTCTGGAGGACAGGCTGGCTATGACTGGCATCGCCGTCTTTCAGGTGAGGAAGCCTGAGGCTCAGAGCAACTTTGCAAAAGCTCACGAAGAAAGGGAGACTGTGCTTTGACGGGGTAACTTGGTTCAGGGTTGGAGCTAGCCATCGACCACTAACTGCTGCTGCAAACCCTTAGTCCTGGGTTGATAACACATTTTGCTTGTCGATGTATTGACCTCCAAATTATTGCAGATAAACGATATTATTGTCAACATTATTTTGACACCAAATTAAGTACTGAGATAATGGATGGATAGTACTTTATTGATTCCTTCAGGAGAGTTCCCTCAGGAAAATTACAATTCCAGCAGCAGTGTACAGAATTGAGATCGAATTTAAAAAGTAAATAATGGGGGTATACGTGAAAATAAAATACAAAATATAACAAGAATAAAAATATAACAGTAAAAATAAGAACATAACAAGAGAAACTAGGCAGTAGTGACCATGTTATGAAAATGAATTGCACATTTTTGAACACAAAAATAATAATGCAAGTATGCAATTTCAACTGCTCTGCTCTCTTATATTTTAAAGCAGTGGTTCTCAACCTTTTTTCAGTGATGTACCCCCCCCAGTAAACATTTTTTTAATTCAAGTACCCCCTAATCAGAGCAAAGCATTTTGGTTGAAAAAAAGATAAAGAAGTAAAACACAGCACTATGTCATCAGTTTCTGATTTATTAAATTGTAGAACAGTGCTAAATATTGCTCATTTGGAGTGAGTGGTCTTTCTTGAACTATTTGGAAAAAAAGATACTGATATACAAATAACTAAAAACTTGTTGAAAAATAAATAAGTCATTCAATTATAAATAAGGATTTCTCCACATAGAAGTAATCATCAACTTAAAGTGACCTCTTTGGGGATTGTAATAGAAATCCATCTGGATTCATCAACTTCATTCTAAACATTTTTTCACTAATAAAGAAATCTTTACCATCAATATTTATGGAACATGTCCACAAAAAAATCTAGCTGTCAACACTGAATATTGCATTGTTGCATTTCTTTTCACAGTTTATAAACTTACATTCATATTTTGTTGACGTATTATTCAATAACTCAATAATAAACTATTCATTCGTTCAATAATCATATTTATAAATAATTTTTTTAATTGTTGCTATTTTTAGAATATTTTTTAAAAATCTCACGTACCCTCGGCATACCTTCAAGTACCCCCATTTGAGAACCACTGTTTTAAAGGCCTACTGAAATGAGATGTTCTTATTTAAACGGGGATATCAGGTCCATTCTATGTGTCATACTTGATTATTTCGCGATATTGCCATATTTTTGCGGAAAGGATTTAGTAGAGAACATCCACGATAAAGTTCGCAACTTTTGGTCGCTAATAAAAAAGCCTTGCCTGTACCGGAAGTAGCAGACGATGTGCGCGTGACGTCACAGGTTGTGGAGCTCCTCACATCCTCACATTGTTTACAATCATGGCCACCAGCAGCGAGAGCGATTCGGACCGAGAAAGCGACGATTTCCCCATTAATTTGAGCGAGGATGAAAGATTTGTGGATGAGGATAGTGAGAGTGAAGGACTAGAAATAAAAAAAAAAAAAGACGAGGGCAGTGGGAGCGATTCAGATGTTATTAGACACATTTACTAGGATAATTCTGGAAAATCCCTGATCTGCTTATTGTGTTACTAGTGTTTTAGTGAGATTATATGGTCGTACCTAAAAGTCGGAAGGGTGTGGCGACCGCCAGTGTCTCTGAGGGGAAACCACGTTTCTCGACGAGGCGAAGCGAAGGCAGCCGTTGGAGGCGGGCTGAGCTTTTTTTCCCCCTCCTCCACGGTGGAAGCCTCCCACGTTCGGGGGCGGCCGGTCGGAGGAGGCAAGAGAGTCCGCAGCTGCCTCTTTGACAGGTGCACGAGGAATGACGCAAGCTCCGCTCATGTCTACGGTAAGAGCCGACTTATTACCACAATTTTCTCACCGAAACCTGCCGATGGGGAACCATGTTCGCTTGACCGCTCTGTTCCATAGTAAAGCTTCACGTCATCTTTCGGGAATGTAAGTGAAGTGAATTATATTTATATAGCGCTTTTCTCTATTGACTCAACGCGCTTTACATATTGAAACCCAATATATAAGTTACATTTAAACCAGTGTGGGTGGCACTGGGAGCAGGTGGGTAAAGTGTCTTGACCAACGACACAACGGCATTGACTAGGATGGCGGAAGTGGGAATCGAACCTGCAACCCCCGTTGCTGGCACGGCCGCTCTACCAACCGAGCTATACTGCCCCGAATGTAAACAAGGAAACACCGGATGTGTTTGTGTTGCTACAGCCGGCTGCAATACACCGCTTTCCACCTACATCTTTCTTCTTTGACGTCTCCATTATTAGTTGAACAAATTGCAAAAGAGTCCGCAACAAGATTTCATCATTGATATATAAACTATCAGACTGCGTGGTCGGTAGTAGTGGCTTTCAGTAGGCCTTTAAAAGTAAAAATAAATAATGGAATAATGGGGGTGTACATGGAAATTAAATACAAAATATAACAAAAAGAATAAAAAGCAACAGTAAGAATAAAAATATAACGGTAAAAATAAGAATATAACAAGAGAAACTAGGCAGTAGTGAC